>NC_059435.1:11511918-11614418 GCF_021028975.2 Sphaerodactylus townsendi | reverse complement strand
TATATATAAGGGCATGCACCAATCCTTGCAGTTTTATTATAAATTCCTTTCCTAATTATCCCCAGCGTAAGGGGTTTCCTTTTTCACAGCTGCCATGCATTGAGTTGACATCTCCCGCTGGGGCTATACAACTAAGGCGCCCAGTGTGAGGTGCCTCTTTTCACACAGTTCACATGCAGCCTTGAGAGTGTAGAGGCCCCTTCCGCATGAGGCAATAAGCACAGGTGTGGGATGCTACAAAAAACTCTTTTGGGGGGGGACTGCGACAGATCCCACTCCCCAGAAGCTAGCGGTCTGCTCCCTATGTTAGTTTCTCCCAAAACCATTTCCCCCTCAAATCCACTAAACCAGAGAGTCTTTTTAAAAAATCCCATATTGCAGCCACTTTCATAGAGTATGAACAGCCAGGTAGGAGGCACTTTATTCTCTTTTCCTTCTTTTTAAATTTCGTGGCTGACATCTGCATAGCTATGCAGGTTACAGATAGTCTTGTTGTGAAGTTACTAGCAATGGCTGGGGTGTTCATTTGTGCATGCCTGCATGAAAAGCTACGCATGGGAAGTAAATAAAAAAATAGACGTGTCTCCGTCGCATGAAGGCAAGAGAGACACAGCAAGGCAAGACCTTAACCAGGATTGTTTCAGGGCTCCAATTACTGCATGCACCTTTTTTTGATGCATGTAGAACACTGAAACAGGGAAAAATGGGATCCTTTATCCCAATTGCAGCCTATTGCCATTTGCTGTGCTGGAAGGGTCCACTGGCTATCATCACTTCATATAAATTTCCCTTCGGAGGTAACTATAGCAGAACAGGACTGGGAATCCACCTGGCTGTATATTTCCCATTCTATATATTGAGGGAATATATATTGAGGGAATATATTCCCTTCCCTTTTTATACAAGGTCTCTTGTGGAAAGTCTTACCATTATTCCATCTTCAGCCTTGACCACTATGAAGGGTATTTAACACACACACAGTTAAGGGGACTAGATGTTAATGAGCAGGAATCCAGTTACAAAAGGTCACAAAGAGCTATCCATCTCCAGAGATGCCTCCTCCCTCTTGAAGTCATGTGGGTGCTCGGCCAATCACAGGTCAACTGGGCTTTCTACCCAATCAGGGCACTTTCCTATTTCTAGGACATTTCCCCACCAGCTTGCTGTTCATGATAGCATCTTGTTCTATGACTCAGTTGGACTTTTAAACCTCTATTCTATTGTGCAGTTCATCACAGCAAGCAAAATTAAAATGGTTTTTTTCTCCACAAAACGTTAGGGAGAACAGCTTCTAAATCATCTCCAAGTTTTATCGTGTTTGCCACTTGACCATTTGAAAGACTGAATTCCTGGAATGAAACTCATTGACACTTTGGCCCCTTCCGGACACACAAAATAATGTGTTTTCAAACCACTTTCGCAACTGTTTGCAAGTGGATTTTGCCATTCCCGCACAGCTTCAAAGAGCATTGAAAGCAGTTTGAAAGTGCATTATTCTGCAGGTGCGGAATGAGCCATTGTTGGAATTAGCTTTACCTGATTGCTCATAATGATAGTCAATATTACATCCCTAGTTCTAGGCCCCCATGGCTGGTATTTACACCATCTGGAGTCAACAAGCCACCATGTTCAATGCTTTGTCATCATTTCTAACTAAACCCTGAAGTTTTTTCACTACTTTCCTAGCAATGGTCTGGGAATTCTCCTAAGCATGTTGAGTTTTAACATAGGCCGTTTCCAAGATTAGGTTAAGGCCAAGCGGCAGCCTGGGGACGGCTGATAAAGCCGCCCGTAGGTCAGCCGTTACATACACCGCCTGGCGGCTGCTGAAATGCAGCAGCGCCGACCTGGCTCCCCTTCCTCCCTCAAGGCGTCGTTAGGTCGTCTCAAAAACTCCAGCTCCCCTTTAGCAAGGGTGTTTTGGCGAAATAGCGTGTTCCCTCTTGGCCTTGAGCTGCGCTAGCGGCACCGCTTCAGAACCACCGCTGTTTCTGCATTGCGCTTGTCCAGCCGTCGCCAGCCCTGCTGTTCTTCCTAAGCCTCGCCCCGCTGTCCCTCCGGCCTGGAGGCCGGAGGGGCAATGGGCATGAAGCTTAGAAGACCACAAGGCTGCACGACGGGGACAATGAAAGTGTTTAAGGAAAGGGAAGCTGACGCTCGCGCCCGGCCTCTGCTGAAGGCATTCGCCCAGCTTGTCGCGAGGCGAACGGCCTCCACCCCCACAGAATTCTTGCCGGCGTGAGGGCGCCCGGAGGCCTGTGCGGAAACGGTCATAGAAATAGTGGCATTTAGTATACATAGTGGAATTTAATGAAGAGACTGGGGGATTTAGCATAGAGATTGGGGGATTAAAGAATGTTGCCCAGTCCCCCATTTTTGTCTGCCACTGGAGGGAGAAGCCAGGCTAGCAACACTAGTTGGAGGAGATATACTTCAGAATATACTTATATGCCTAATAAAGGTTCTGGACTGGACTGGAATATAAATTATGGACCACAGTTCTTGAAATGTGCTTGGATCATACCTGGTTGCACCTGCTAGGCCATCTGATGGCTTCTTCGTGGATAGTGAGCACTTTGTGAGAGGGAGCGCCATGGTCTATCTTCCCAACTTTGATTCTAAGGAAGGACTGGTTTGGAAATGTGACCCAATTTACAATATCAAATCCAGTTTCGAGCTCTCCATTTTGGTTGAAAGCAATCTTTGTCCCAGCGCTGTTACTGAACGAGACGCCTCTCAGAAAGAGGTGGAGCTAAGCCAGGAGAGGGAAAGCAAGCATTAGACTGCAGCAGTAATGGCTTATGCTTCGCGGGCTCTGTGTTGTCATGAATCTCAATGTAGAGGATGGCAGGAGCTCAAGTTGAGAAAAAGTGCTTTCAGTTAGGCCTGGAATCGAATAGCATGAAAATTCGGAAAGAGCAAAAAAGGAGGTAAATACCACCATACTCTATGGCTCATTCCTTTAGACATCGCCAGAATAATGCACTTTCAAGCTTCTTTCATTGCTCTTTGAAACATGCCGGAAATGTAAAAAAATCCACTTGCAAACAGTTGTGAAAGTGGTTTGAAAACGCATTATTTTGCGTGTGCGGAAGGGACCTATGTTCTTGACTACCCAATAAATGCCTGTCACATAGTATATGAATCCCTTGGACCAATTAGGGATGTGCGCCCTCCCCCCGCCAATTGGATTTTGTTGGGTTTATGTTTAATAGACCCAATTGTTTTTCAGAAAATCCAAAGAAAGATTGGATTATGAGGCCCAGTTTTATGGGCCCACAGAGTACCCCCCACCAATCTCAATTGTTCCCAATGGTGAAAAAATGAAACCTCATAAAACTGGACTTCCTGACCTAAACTTAATCAAATTTTGAATTTGGCAGGATGAACAACAGCAGCCATGCTGCAGATCTGGTGCCTCTATCTAAAAAAAACAAAAAAAACACCGGCCTCCCACAACAGCATTGCAAAGTTGCTATATCAGCTTTGATGGTGAGAGAATTTTACTTCTGGCTCTATTTTCTGCCGCGGGCCTCTATGCATGCGCTTGACCACGCCGGTAAGAATTCTGCCGGCGTGGGGGGTAAATCGACCATATAGCCAAGTCGCGAGCGGCCCCGCAGGTGTCACAGAACGCCGCCGGAAGACGGACTCCGCTGCGAACCGCCTCTTTCTCCCCACTTACCTTGTGGCTGTCATGCGCCCTTGGCTGTCCTGCTAAGCCCACATACGCTGCCTCCTCGACCTCCAGGGTCCGGAGGACCAGCGTAGGGAGAAGACCAGCAAGCTGTGCAGGGCTGATACATGACTTTAAAGTATAAGGGAATAAACAGCAGTGTTCCGGCGGTGCTGTTAAGCACTGCACGCCCGGAAAAGCGCTGTTCCCTCAAAACAAACCCCTTTAAAGGGTTGTTTTTAGGGCGACCTGGCCTTGCGCCCTGAGGGAGGAAGGGTAGACGAGATTGAGTCGTAGCTATGCGTTTCCAATAGCAGCCGCCTGTCGAAGCAATTAACCTGGAAGCGGCGTTTTGCGTTGCCCCAGGCGCTTTGCCCCTGTCGCGGGAAAAGTGGCCTCTGTGATTTTCAGGTCTATGCAAAAAAAATTCTTATCTATTTTTGTATTTTGATATGCCCTTATATGTCTGGTTACAGCGAGTTGTAGTCATTTTTCTTGACCAAACTAATTTCAGAAAGCATGTTCTACATATCCAGTGTGCTATGCAAAAGAGGAAGGTACACAACCAAGGTGAAAAGAAGAAAACTTGTACCAAGACTCAGAGCATGCAAATGATACTTGGTTGAAAGTTACTCTACCGTCTGGGATCTCAGGTGATTGGTCCCATATACTTACTCTCAAGAAACGTTCAACCAAAGTGGCATTTGCATGCTCTGTGTCTTGGTACAAGTTTTCTTCTTTTCACTACATATCCATTGGGCATAAAATAGACACTATGGCAGACCTAGAAAGCCATCATTCATAAGACCAATCTTGGTGAAGACACATCTTATCCTTTAGTCTAGTACATGTTGATGTACCTACATGTATGGAGAATTTTCTACCTGTAGATCAATCAGAATTTATTGAAATGACTGCTGATCCAGAAACTTCTCCCTCCCTCTCTCTGCAACCATTACTAGCACACTCTTCATTTGCAGAGGAACACAAGGCAACTGGCTATCAAAAGGAAACTCAAGGTATTTTGTCCTGAGAGAGATTATTTCTATGTTGACTTTGAGATGATGGACCTACAGGTACGATGAGGTTTCTGGCATTGTTCTACTCAGGGTATTACCAGAAATGGCTTTTGATTAAGTACTTTCTTCTTTTCTTTATTGCCCGTTACTGATCTCTTGAATCGTTGCAAATGCACGGCACGTAAGGCATAGGCTACAGGCATGGAGCAACATCATACACACTGTTGCTGTGGCCAGTCATGCTCATTTCAAAAACAGCCTTGGGAAGATTCTCCAGTTTCTCCCTCCCAGTGCAAATTGGCTCTCCATTCGCCTCCTGCACATGTTTGGACAAAGAACAGGCAAATGCATTTTCCCAGAAGTCTTTTATGAATCCATCTCCATTTTCCACTATAGGGTTTCTCGTCTGAATAAATTTCTGGAATCCAAGCAACTTCTTGGAAGGAACTGAGAGAGAGATTGCCCCATGGATGTACTGTATGCTCCATCCTCTTTGAAAGGCAAGCGATGTGAACTCCATCTCGGCAGTCATAATCCAGACTTTAGTCTCTACAGGTTCATTGTCAAATGCTAAAACATGCAGCAATGTTCTCATGACTGCCATGGTTTGACTTTCACCGCAAACAACGACTACATTAGCTGAGCTTCTCATGGCAACCTTAAACGAGTCCCTCCCTTCTGATATTATATCTTCAATCGCAGTGGAAAAAAAAAATTTCACAGGTGAGGAAATTTTTGATGAAATCAAAAGCAGATGTGTCTCTTAGGAAACATGGGAAGCGCATCATTCAAAAAAAAAAAAAAAAAAAAAAATGTCCCCATAAAATCCTCTGTATAAGCGCCATCACCGATACAGTCCAGCTGAAATTGCTTAGTAATTGGAGAATCCCCATATATTGGTGGGCCATTTATTTAGGAACTATGTGGTGAAAGGAAGCAGGTTGGCTTTGGTCATTCTTCACTGGAGTAGAAGCATACGTCACCTAAGAAAAGAAGGAGTTGCAAAGAACCATTACAAAAATAAACATTACAGTATGGTAGGGGGTTGAATTCCCCAACTGGAACATGTGTATCCCAATTCTGAGTTGGATGCAGCCAGCTTTCCCCCTTTATTTTGCCTACTTTTTCTCTGCACACCTTTCCACAGAATTGTGGTCTGCACAGAATCGTTAATATCCAGCAGAGTTGTTTTTGGCAGCCCAAGGGGAATTTTTCTAACTTTCTCATCAGCAAAGAAAAACTGGCTGGATACATCTGCCTCTTAGTATTTCCATTTCTCACTTCACTGAGTCTGCATGAAGAACTCAAAATGTATGGTGGCAGGGTAGTTCCTCCATTGGCATGTTCGGTTAGTTAATTAAGGTCAGTGCAGCATATAGCCAAATGCATGCACAAGAGATACAATCATAAAATTTACCTCAGTCCTAAAATACGTGAACCAAACCAGTGATTAAATAGCGGATGATACAATGCAAAATAACAATTTACAATGTGAATGAAAACATTAAACTGTTGTTATTATTATTATTATTATTATTATTATTATTATTATTATTATTATTATTATTATTATTATTATTATTATTATTATTATTATTATTATTAGTTTAATTTAATATACCGCCCTATCCCCAAGGGGCTCAGGGTGGTGTACAGCATAAAAACATCATACATAAAATCGTCACAGAAAATTATCGTAGAAGCTGAATTAAAACAACAGTTAATTTATCTAATACAGCGTCCCGCGAGCTTCGTGCTTGAACCCTCCCCAGATATATATATATAAATAATGGGTCCCGATAGTATGAGGGACCCATATGGGGCAAAGAGCTTTAGCTGAAAGGGTAATTTTAAAATTATTTCCTAAAAGTATTTAGTTTCCACATAATCTTGTGGCATGACATCAGCTTGTCGTACCTTACAAATTTTTGGTCAATACTCAGCAGTTTGGCTAGAAAGATGAACATGTCCTGCATTTTAATATTCTTTTGAGCCTCCAGAGATATTGTTCAGCAAAAGATATTGTTCAGTAAAAGGGCAATAATCTTAGAGCAGACAACGTTAGAAAAGGAAAACCAGAAAACAAACAGAAGATCTTCTGTTTCCCTAGACATAAATGAGTATACTCACTTTGCCCTTGGGGTGTTTTTTGAATTGACCTTCTGGTGTGGTGGAGGGGAAGGTGTAACACCTGAATAACATGAATACTCTCCTATGACTCTATTATCTCTAGAAAGGAAGAATAGACACTTGAAGCAAAGATGTATCTACAACTAGAAAGTGCCATGACAGCTGGTGATCTTTAAAGTTCCAATTGGCATTTCATGGCCCATTATGCATAGAATGTTTACTTCGGGGCTCTTCAGGAGCTTTGCAAGTGGCCTTGCAGAGGTCTCTCCTCGAATTTTTCTCGTTACATACAAGGGGCCATTAAAGCCATGGATTAGAGACCACTGCTTATGTGGAGGGGTGGGGATTTATACCCAGTTCTCCATGTCAGAGTCCACCTGCTCTTAACTACTACACGATGCTATCTGACTTTTCCTGCTTCCTTCAACTTGTTCTGACATTATTGTCTGCTCAAGTGACTCTTGTCTTTTTAGAATGTGACCGAAGTACAAAAACCTCAGTTTAGTCATTTAGCTTCCATTGAAAGTTCAGGCTTGACTTTCATCAGCGATGAGCTGAAGATCATGGATCATAACAGTTCATAGCGTGCATGGACAGGGACTAGAATTCCACCAGTCCATCAAACGGTTAACATAACTGCTGTGAATCTTCCTTCTTTTTGTTGGCTTGATTGGGATCCAGCAAGTGGGTTCTCACTTGTACATGTATGTAGAGTTGTGAATTTTGAAGATATACAGAATGAGATATTCGTCAACTCTCTCACATTCTCTTTATATGAAAAAAAACCTAGAAGCATTGAGAGGATGAGCAACATCTTCATTCTATATGAATTATGTTGCTCATTATATCACCTCACGTGGAATGCTTGAGGTATGAATGTGAGCCCAGGAGGAAGATCAGAGACTGGGCGGAGCTCCCCTAACAAACAAAAGCCACCAAATTGAGTGAAAGGATCTTAATATGTAACATTGCCTGGATGGTCCAGCCAATCTCAGAAGCTAAGCGGGATCAACACAGGTTACTACTTGGATGGGAGACCAAGATCATTGCACAGAGCAAGGCAATGGCAAAACCCCTTTGTTGTGCGCTTCCTTTGTAAAACCTCTTGAGTCCATAAAACACTGTGACTTGTTGACATTCTACACATACAGGGGGAGAGCAAAGGAGACCAACTGGTTTGTAGGAACCTTGGATTAGATTTTGAAGGATTTTAAATTACTTTTCATTGGTGGGATTTTTTTAAATCATTGAGCTTTTATACTCTTCTTATGAGAATGTCATCTGCATCACTAACATAGATGCTCCTAAAACTGATGTGGCTGAGAGAATACAGGCATCTTTGGGTGGGCTGCAGCTCAGTAGCACAACATCTGCTTTGTATCCACTAGTCCTTGCTCAATCTCTGGAAAACAGAACACACTTCTATTACTGCTATGCATCCTTCTACCTGGAAACCATAACATCATCACTAAAAATCTAAAGTAATGTGAATTAACCCGCCAATGACTGAAGCACACTCATTACCTGTGGAATCTTGTAGGTGCTCAGAATGGTTGCCATGTGATAACAAAAGCTAGCCCTATGGTCCCCGATGGCTTAACTACGGATTGTTGATGGGAGCTACACTTGTAGTTGGGGATTAAATCTGCCACCTGTGCAGAGAGGAGTTCCATGGAGGTAGCCTGATAAGGTCCTGCTTAGCTTGGAAATAGCTGTTGTAGAGGCTGAAGCCAAAGCGTGATGTTAGGTAGCAGTTGGGGGTTTTCATTGATCCTCCTGAGCAGCAAATACCAAAGCCAGGATGTGCTGATAATTCTGAATCAGGACCCTGCAATCACAGTATTTATTGTGAAACTGATAAGTGTGTTTCAAACTGTGTGTCATTGGCTAAATTTCAAATTCATATATGCTTGCCAGCAACTTTGCACTAAAAGACAGATTTGTCCCCAATGAAGGGAATTTGGGGAATATCACTGGAAAAATATCTGGAGACTTTAAAATCCCATCCCCCCAAACCAGTGCATTACCAGCAGCTACTGGTCAATCAGGTTCAAATACATATTTTGTGTGCTTCTTTGATTTGCTTGGTTTTCTTCCACACATTTGCAATCTGCCTTGTGCATTTGAGCACTAAAAGGCACTGAATAAATGTTGGGTTTTTTTGCTGCATCTCTATACTACAAAGTACCTTTCAGCTTATTTGATCGATTCAACAGGGATCACCATTAATGGGGAAAATAAGGCTTCAGTCATCCTCTGTTGTGTCGAATTCATTTTGTTTTGTCCTGAATGCAGTTTATGTTGTATTTAATAGATACATTTGTATTTACTTGTAATGCATGTTTATCATGTGAAACGCTTTGGAACAGACTCTATTTTATCTAAAAAAGTCTTAAACATAAGACATCTTCGAAAGACAGTTGAATCTCACTCATATCACAACAGTAAAGTCACTTTGTTTGCAATAGTGATTCCCCGCAGTCTCGATTCTTTGTTTACAGGAAGTGATGGGGCATGTGCGAGCCATTTTACTTCTGTAAAAATAGACTCCTCCGTCCATAATGGAGGCTTCCAGGATCAAAGGGAGAAGCTCTCTCACCCGCCCATTTTAAGTGTCTGCAAATCAACTGCAAGAGTTAACTGGCTGTAGAATAGCAAGGGCTTCTTCTGTCAGCCTGGAATTTGGATGGGTGGATCATTTGCATGAGTACATTTCAGTAGAAAAAACTAAAAGCAAACCTACATCCAGGTACACTGAAAACAGTGGGAACTTTCTAGATTGCCAAAGGGCGATTTCCCACTGGCGATTAATCCTGGGAGAGTCACCCGAAATATCCAGGTTTCCTCGCAATCTCCCCACTGCTGAACTGCGGAGCACAGATCAGTCCCGTTTCTGGCCCTCCCTCACCCCATCACAGGATTTTCCTGGACCTGCTTGTATATGCACCTTTGGGGGGGGGGACACTCCAATGGGAGCTAATAGAAGATGGGGGCTACATATTTGAGGGTCCAAAACTTTGGCCCCCAAGAACAAAACTTCACCAAAACAAAGTGGTATCATCATCAGGAGGGTCTCCTACTGATACCACCCAGGTTTGGTGAAGTTTGGTCCAGGGGCTCCAAAACTATGGACTCCCAAAAAGGGTGCCCCCATCCCCCATTGTTTCCAATGGGAGCTAATAGGAGATAGGGGTAACACATTTGAGGGTCCATAACATTGGCCCCCATGAACCAAACTTCATCAAATCTGGGTGGTATCGTCAGGAGGGTCACCTAAAGATACTCTGACATGTTGGTGCTGCTAACTTAACAATTGCACCCCTGACAGCAGGCACCCCCCCCCCCCGCCAAAGGGGCAGGCCTAGACGTCTTCACTAGAAACATGCTGCAGTGAGGATGTTGGAACCTGGATGAAAAGATGCCGATTCTTTTGAAACTTGGTTGTATCTGGATTAAATTTTCAGTGGGAATTCGGCCAAAGAGCTAAAATTTGTGGTTTGCTAATAGTTTTCTTGAGTGAGGACCCCGTGTAACCTCAAAGAATTCTGTAGACCTCCCAATATGATAGTATTTTTACTGTAAATATCCATTGCTTGAGAAATAAATACTGACACAAAGTTTAAAATGGCAATGCTTAGTGCATTTGGGGATTCATGGATCCATTGGAATAACTCTGTAGCCCTCATAGGGTGCTTGGACCCAGGCTGAGACACACTAAACGAAAGCAGAGGAAACATCCATATAGTGCAAATAAAATAAATCTGCACTTTAACACAAAAGGTGCTCTGGATCACAGGAAGGGTAATGTGCAGCCCTTTGGAAGAAAGGCAGAGATGTGAAATTGTATTTCACTACCAAAGACAAAGAAAAGAAAAACTACACTCCAAATCACTGAAAAGAGAGCGAATAATATTCCCTTCCTATTTTTTTTTGCACACTTCCCACATTATACTAGTCACGGTATTAGTAACTGTTCATGAAGAAATGCATAAAGAAGAAATCAAACTAGCAATCCTTAGGGCACGAATGGATTCTCAGATCCCTTGCAATAACTCCACCGTGTCTGAGAAAATCCCTGGCCCTTAGGCTGAGAAAAACAGAAGTAGGATAGAATAAACACCACAAAAGTGCAAATAAAATAAATCTGCACATTGACACAATGCTGGTTATGGATGACAAGAAGGGTGAAGGGCAGCCCTTTGGAAGAAAGGCAGAGCTCCAGGAATGGCATTCATTTAATCTTTAAATCCAACTACTTACATGTGCTCACCAGTTTCAACCTGGGAAGGATCGTGATCGAATGCTAATGCATCAGAAGAGATGAAGATTTGGGAAAGAATGCCACCGATGATAAAATCCCCCAACTGGTGATACTTATGCATCATTGGGAGAGGGTCATGGATGGTGCATTGAGCACCAGGAGCATCACACACTGCCCAGGGCAGAAGCACTAATACAAAATACAACACTACCACTATCTGGCTCGATAACCTTCCTCCTGGACAGCAGTTCGATTCCTCCCACATTATTATGGAAGTGTCTCTTAGCATCAAATGGCCACATAAATGGCCCCTGACTTTATCCAGCCAGTGAAACGGGCCAATGGCCAAACTGCAGCCAGCTTCAAGAGATATTAGTAGTATCTTTCAGGTTGCTTTACATCTTCTGAATCTCTCCAGAGAATTGGAGAAAGCACAGGTGGTGGATAATTTCAGAGGCCGTGGGCAGCAACCCCGAATTATGACTTCTCTGTGATACTTCATAAGAAAAAAATGTTTACTTCAGCTCAGAAGAGGTCTTCTTCTGGGACAGCCGATTATCAGGAGATTATCAGCCGATTATCAGGAGATACAAAGTTCAATGGTTTGGGGGAAGGAGACTAACACACACACAAAATCACTGTGCCAAATCTATGATACAGCATCAGATTATTCATATGTCCCAAAGTGGAGCAGTTTTTCAGAATCTTAGTTGGTAAATGCTTTAATGGTCAATGAGATACTGAAGTGTTAAACTATTCACCACACGTACACCATTCCCTTTTATTGTGGATTCCTCATAGAGGTCAGCTAATGGAAACATTGCAGCAATAAAACAATGCCATAGTCCTACCTATTATACTCCAGTTAAGAACACTGTAGATTCATCACCAGGATCACAGGCCTATATAATTAAACTTCAGCAAGAAGAAATTTAATCAGCCAGAACACATATCCCTCTGTGTGTGTGTGGTGTGTGTGTGGTGTGTCGTGTGTGTGTGTGGTGTGGGTGTGTGTGGTGTGGGTGTGTGGTTAGGGGAAAGAATCTGTGAAGTAAATAAGACCTGTGAAGTAAAATGACAGGACACAAGAACTTGACAAATATTTTTTTTAAAATCTCTTTTTTTCAGAGTGTAACTGGCAGTAAAATTAAAAGTTACAAGAGAAAAAGTACAAACCATTCTTTATCAGAATATGATAAAACAGAAGAAATATGCACCGAATTAGTCATGTATCAAACCCCAAAAGTCAATAGAAAACCCCTCTAATTATGTATCTGCTCAAGGATGATGCCTGCCACTTTCACTCTCTGAGGCCATTGTTAAAGCCACTCTCCTGTGGGGCTACTCAAAAAAGGGATGCTGATGAGTGCAGTAGGCCCCTTAAAAAGCAGGAGAATGGTGGCCGAGAAGGACTTAAAGGCTCTATTGGAGAAGACCTAGAAGATAACAGGTAGGATAAGGTGGACATAAACCCCCAACCATTTCTATTTGAGTGCAAGGGACAGTGCTTTAACCAATGTAGATCTCTTTGTTAGCGTTGAGAAATACATTCTTAGACAGATTTCCATGCACTCAAGAACAAAAAAACAGAATTGTTACCTTGGGTGCTGTGTGGTTTCCGGGCTGTATGGCCGTGTTCTAGCAGCATTTTCTCCTAGAACACAGCCATACAGCCCGGAAACCACACAGCACCCAAGTGATTCTGGCCGTGAAAGCCTTCGACAAGAATTGTTACCATTTGTATGCCCTCAAAAAAAGAGATATGACTTGTTCTCTTCCATCAGTAAAGAAAGATGTGGACAAGGATGGGTCAGTACAATCCTAGGCATCAGTTTTTGGAACTGAAGGGTCAACAAGAACTGAGATCCTTCTGACTGTTGATTCACAGGAGAAAATGGTGGTTATATTATTTGCCTCATGGTCTACAGCAATGGAAAGTGTGACATCTTCAGTATTAAGGAAGTGTTAGGAATACAGCAATGGAAAGTCCACAGGAAAGTCAGGCGGAGCGACTGGTGGACTTTTCCCTGCTTATGCTGAATGGTAAGGTTTTACATCTTGCCTCAACTGTCAAGAGGCTGGGAGTAATCTTGGACCCAGCGCTATCACTAGAGGCCCAGGTTGCTCAGACAGCCTGGCAGGGACGTAGGTATAGATTTTTTAATAGGGGGAGGGATTGGGGGTGGTGCCTCCCAAAGCCCCGCCCCCAGCCTCAGTGCTTATAAAAGCAGCTCTCCAAGGCGGGGGACAGCAGACTGCCCTGCCCTGCCCTCCCCCCACCCACCAGATGGGGTCCCAGCCACCAGCCCCTTTTGCCTTCCCCTCTGGGCAGAAACATAGCTAGGAAAAATGGATCCTGGTGCAAAATCTGAGTTTTGTACACACACCCCCACTGTGATGCTGGAATCCACCCACAAACAGCATCACTTTCAATGGTGTTTAAACTAGAGAGCCCAAATTCTTCCTTTAAATCCACCTGAAAGGGAGAATCTGGGGTCCCCAGATTATCCCCCACCCTGAAACAGCATCACTTTCAATGTTTAAACTGGGGACCTCAGATTCTCCCTTTAAATCCATACCGAAGGGCGTGGATTTAAAAGGAGAATCTGGGGAAATTTGGGGGCTGACTGTTGTCAGGGAGGCAATTGTTAAGCTAGCATCACCAAACTTTCAGGGTATCTTTAGGAGACTCTCGTAATGATACCACCCAGGTTTGGTGAGGAAGTTCTGGTTCAGGGGGCTCAAAGTTATGGATGCTCAAATGTGTAGCCCCCATCTTTTATTAGCTCCCATTGGAAACAATGGGGGATGGGGCACCCATTTGGGAGTTCATAGCTTTGGACCCCCTGCACCAAACTTCACCAAACCTGGGTGGCACCATCAGGAGAGTCTCCCAACAAATTCCTGAAATTGTGGTGCTGGTAGCCTAAAAACTGTGCCCCCTGCAGGCCAAAACCTGAAAAACACTAAAAATACAAAAAAAACCTCTACAAGCGGGATGTTAGGAGCTTCATACATGTAATGTGGGGGGGGGGTTGAACCTGAGAAAACCTCCCCCACTTACCTACATAATGCAGCCCGGGCAGCATTTCATCATCTTTGGCAGGCATGGCAACTGGCCCCATACCTCTCCCATTCTGACTTGGCCACAGTGATCCATGCAACGGTCACCTCCAGACTTGATTATTGTAACTCGCTTTATGTTGGCCTGCCTTTTGACTGTGATGATCTGGGAACTTCATGAAACTTCTCGTGCAACATGTGGCAGCTGGGCTTCCCTAGCTGGGGCATCTTAGTCAAGACCTTGGATGACACTGGTCCTAGTACCATCTCCACTAGCTGTCCATTGGAGTTCCAATCATGTTCAAAGAATGTTAGGTTTTAATCTTCAAGGCTATAAACAGCCTTGGGCCTGCATACCTGAGGGACCGCCTCTCCCCGTATTGCCGTGCTAGGTCCCTCCTTCTTCAGGGGAGAACCTATTAGAGCTCCCTAGTCCAAAAGATATCCAGCTGGCCTCCACAATGGTCAGGGTTTTTACGGCCCTGGTTCTACCTGGTAGAACAGGCTTCCTAGGGAGACCAGGGCCCTGTGGGACTAGCAGAGCTTCCTCACAGCCTGTAAAACGGACCTATTTTGCCAGGTGTTTGGTACGCCAGGTTACCGTTTAACCCCGTTATGTCTAGACCTCTTGTGGGCACGATATGAGGGGTGGGTTTAGTCACCATCTGCTGCTGTATAGTTCTTCCTATGATGATAGCTGTTTTTCTTGTTTCATGGTTTTAATATAATATGTTTTTATAGTGCTGAATTATTGTACAGTTGGTTCTGGAGGGTTTTCCGGGCTGTGTGGCCGTGGTCTGGTGGATTTTGTTCCTAACGTTTCACCTGCATCTGTGGCTGGCATCTTCAGAGGTGTATCACACAGAAAAGTCTGTTTCTCACTGTGTCTAAGGCCCTTTCATGGGTGAAGATACAGCACCCTGGGACGCCGGCAAAAAGCAGCCCGTCCCAGGGAGCTGTTGCTTCTGCACAGGGGCTCGCCTTTCCTCCTGTGGCGCCAAAGAGCCACTGTGGTTGTTGGGAAACAGCGGCTTCCAAATGCTGCCATTCACATGGAAGGCGCCATCCCTCCCCTTTCCCCCCAATCCAACTTCGTTCTCCTGCAAGAGCCTGGCACCGTCCACGTCAGCGTCAAGGCCGGGGACACACCCCTGCCCTGCGACACTGGAAGGCGATGCGGCCGCGGGAGCATGTCCCGGACGGATGCGCCAGGAAGATGCGTTGATCAGGCGACAGTGCTGCAGCGCTGGCCGTCCTCGTCGACGGTAGTTTTTGAGACCATTCGTGCGAACGGTCCCAGGGGGGTTGGGGCGGCGTCATGTACCCCAACCCAACCCCCACCGTGGCCGTGCAGAAATGGCCTAAGTGAGAAGGGAAAGTTTAGTGTGATATATTGTCCATGTCCCAGGGTGGACAAAATCCACCAGACCATGGCCACACAGCCCGGAAAACCCACTAGAACAAGTTGAATCCGGCCGTGAAAGCCTTCGACAATATATTGCACAGTTGTTCACCACCCTGAGCCCTTTGGGGAAGGGCAGTCTAAAAATTTAATAAATGAATAAAAATAAATAAATAAATAATAAAGTGTTTAAATAGTGTTGCTTCTTTAGCCAAGCTGCCATTTGAGGGGCAGTTTCAGGTAGTTTCAGGTTAAGTTAGAACCAGGGGAAAATCTTTTTTTTTTTTCTCTTGACCCACGCTGTTACTGAGGTGGTTCATCTTGGCAGCTAGAATTCAACTTAATGAATATTGGCTAGACAATTACTAAGACTGGCAACAATAGTGGGAGTTAATAAACTACAGGTAAAGCTCTTAGTGATCATCCTGGAACATTTAAAATTAAAGACCATTCTGAAGTGTCCCATCATTGACCAGAACAGGTGATTTGGGTTAAAAACCCACTGATGGTATCTGTGTAAGGGAAGAGAGTTTTGAGCTTAGAACCACTTGGCATGCCTATTGCTCTAGAAAGCTTCCTACAGCAGAGAGAAGAACACCAGATATATTCTTTATTTAGATTCTCTTTATGTAGGTTGCTCCTTCTTTAGTTTAAGTCTGTGGGTCTCAGCACCATGATATAGCATTTGGGGAAGAAGATACATCCCAGTAAGCCAAGCACTGGAGGTCCAGAGATGGAGAAGACTTCCACAGCGACCACATATATTTCCCACTTGGTGCTGGCTACAATAGAGTTCCCAGGACAAAAGGTTATCCATGTACGCTGCAGAAGACCAGCATGCTGAAGGTGATGGATTTGGTTTCATGGAAACTATCTGGTAACTTCCTGGCTAGAGGAAGGCCACGAGTGAAGCTCACAGCTAAGCCAGGCAACCCCATTGTGAAAACCCAAGACACACAGTAAAAAACATGGCCACTGGACCCTTCAAGTTACATTCCCAATAATGATTTCTCCTAGCCTTCTGGAGTGCATAGTCAAAAGGAAATGGGGAAAGGGAGGAAAGGTTGCAAGCCACACAGAGACAAAGTGAGTGGCTTGGAGAAGAGGAGCAGGAGAATTACTATCAAGCAAGCCAGCCTTCTCCCACCCATTTCCTCATCCTGGACTCCTGGGCTTGCGTAGCCAGTATACAAGGCTACACAATCACAGTGATGGTTTTGGCCAACACACAAGAAACAGCCACTGAAGGAAATGATGCCAAACGAAGCTTGACCAGGATGAGGCAGGTCCCTTCTCTCAGGTCTTCCAAGGAAGAGCAAAGCACAAAGGAAGCAATAAAAAGGAAGAGAGAGACGAGGAGAATGTAGGAGAGGCTATGGGTTGTTGGCCTTCCTGACAATAGGTGTTCTGGTGCTTCACAAAAAAGTTCCCAAGACCCAAGCTGTGGTGAAAGAAAGGGAAACAGCCAAAATAGCCAAACTAGTCCCTAAAGGCTCTTCATAAGACAGGTAGCTGACGTCTTTGGGAAGGCATGAATCTTGGTGTCTGTTAGGATAACGATCTTCAGGACACTGGAAACAGTCATCCATGTCTGAAAAATAAAATATTGGTTGCTGCATGGGATAGACTTATCTCTAGTGCTTCTGTTTTTTGATTGTAAGGGTACAACTGGAGGGTTGCTTGGCTCATTATATTGGTTTTGTATGCCCACTCTGAGGCCTGTTTCATGTATGGGACCCGGTGGAAGGCTGCACCCATGGCATACACCTTGATGCTGGGGAGAACCCTGTGACCCATTTTGCTTTGCTTCCAGTGTGGAGTGGAGCCTGCACTGAACGGCTGTGGCCGCGATAGATACTGCCTTCGCATGGAGGTGTCTCCATTTTCTCTTTCAACATCCCTTCCCTGCACAGTGATGAGGGGACACACCTCTGTGGCCAGGGCAACACCTCAAGGGTTGGAGGCAAGGAAGCATGACCCCTCTTCCCTGCAGAGCTGCATTGGGAGGGAAAATAAGTTGGAAAACAAAATGGACACCGATGAACTGGACTATACATCCCAGGGACGCTCCATCCTCCACACAACCCAGTGGTGGGTTAAAATCGAAGCCAGACTTAATGAGTTGGGCATTTCCTTGGAGGACCTGCTAATGTTAACAGAGCAGGAGGTCTATGGGGCTATCAAGAAGAGACTTTTTGATAGAGAGTCTCAACAGGTGCTAAAGGAAGCTAATAAAACCTGTTCCCCGATCTCTCTGGGAATACCTGTGGATAGATTAATTGTAGCCCGGTACCTTTATCTCTTGGTTGAGGCCCAGTGGCGTAGAGCAATCACCTTAGCTAGGTGTAATGCCCTGCCTTCTTCCTTTAGCCTTGAACGCCACCTTGGAATTCCACATAAAGAAAGGAAATGCCCGTGTGGCATGGGTTCTGTGGAAACAGCATCTCATATGCTGTTGAATTGTCCTTTTCATGAGATAGGTAGGAAGAAGCACATAATCCCCTTCCTGCATGGAAGTGAAGGCACTACAGATGAACAGAAGGTTATATATCTTTTAAACAGCCACAACTACGAGCTGTTGGAAGCGGTGGCAAAAATTTTAAATGGTGTAATTTTAACTCGTCAGAAGTTGTAAAGGCTGTTATTATCTTGCAATGTTAATGTTAAACTATTTATATGCCATTAAAGGTATTCGAAATCGAGAAATCGACACCGAAAAGCTGCGCCTACCACCCAGTGCAGTTCACATGGCACTAGGTGCAAAACAGTATTTGTGAAAAATCTTGCTCATTGAGCAAGTTTCACAAACACCGTTTCCTTGCTGGTTGGTGGGGGTGGGGGAAGCATAGTGCTGCCTCCTTGCAGAGGTGGCAGCCATGCAAACTGCTCCCCGGGAATAATGTTTTTACCGTTCCTGGGGCGCTGTTTTTGACCCGTGTGGAATGGGCCTCAATCTTGCTTTGCATGTGAGAAGTGGGATCAACTGTTCCAATAAATACATACGTATCAAAATAGAGTGCAAAGCAATCAGCACGGACTGGAATGAGGAATTATTATTATTATTATTATTATTATTATTATTATTATTATTATTATTATTATTATTAATTATATGATACAACCGGCCCTCCCTCAAGGGCATCAGGCGCAGTGAACAAACAGATAGATAGAGCCCAACAAAATCAATAATCATTAAATGCCGGCTCTATGTATATTTAGAAACCAACTTCCCATTAAAAAGATGCAGAAGCGTTCTAACGCCAGTGGGTATATCGATGGATGGCGTCCCTGCTAATACATCCCTAAAGGGGGGGGAGAGGGGAAGAAGAGAGGGAGAGACAGCAGGGTCCACCAGACTTTTTAAGAAGGGGAGGGGAGGGGGGCATCAAGCTGCGGATCTCCCCAAAGCCCGTGGGAACAATCTCTGTCTTGCAGAGCCCTAGGCGGAAATCATTAAGATCCCGCTTGGAGGGCCGCCAGAGCATGGAGATAGAGTGTTCCCACTGGCAGGCAGGGCCAGAGCTGTAAAAGCTCTGGCCGGAGTGGAGAGCCAGCCAGCATCATTGAAGGGCCAGGGATCACACCAGGTAGGTTGGCCTCTGCTGAGCGCCAATGAGGTCCGGTTTAGGGGACGTATGGGGCAAGACGGTCCCAGAGGGTATCGTGGAGGAGAGTCCCAGGCCGCTAATAAAGGCCTTGAGGTCAATACCAACACCTTGAAGATGATTCGGAACTCAACTGGCAACCAGTGCAGAGCTGAAACACAGGCTTAAATATGATCTCTGAAGGCACCTCTCCTGTGCTTGAGGCGAAAGCCGCAAGATTGAGACTTTGAAATGCAAAGAGGAGTTCAGACTCTTCTCAGTCAGTTATATTTGTGGCAAGTCAGACTCCAGTTGGGTACAGAAGCTGCTGGAGTTTTAGTAGTCAACTTGGCAAGGGAATTCTTACTAAATGAGAGGAGGTGGTCTTCTACCCCTAAGTACGATTCCCCTCACTTCCCTTCATGAGTATGTTGTATTTTGTTTCTTTTTTTCCATCAAAGAAAACGCTGTACATAACAGTGCACACACTTCAGGGACTCTGTCAAACTTCATCAATATCATTGCTTAAAAGTGAATAACATTATGGAAATGTGTGTCTATCATACTATTCATGATCCAGATTACAGTTCACATATTCTATTACTTCTATACAGTGTATGCAACTCCTCTTACCTATCTGGTTTGTAATCTTCCCTTGTGGACATGGAATACAATCGTAGCAGCAAAATGGTTTCCCTTCTTTCTTTGTCTTACTCTGACCCGACAGGCATGGCTCATTACACAGGGAAAGGGGCAGCGTCTGTCATCAAGGAAAAAGAAGAATGTTGAACTATTCAAAACATATACTTTGGGACTAATTAATCACAACACAAGCCGTTATTGGCATATAAAACAGGACAAATTTTTAAAACAAAACAAGGTTAAGAAATACAGTTAAAATTACTAATTTCCAGTATAAAATTTGCAACAGTTTCACAAAAGAACACATCAGAGCTGTTCAGGAGATTGGGTGTCTTATAACACTCATGCCACTGAGAACATTGCAAGAAAATGGAATTCATGTATTTCATGCATTATCTTATTGTATTTAGGCATAGAAAACAAAAGAATGGTCCAAGTGTTTCAAACTGGTGAAGTTCTATCATTACACATGAACAAACTCTTTTTAGAATGTTACCATATTCTTGAAATCTTACCTCCAGCAGAGCTGATGGCAGCACATTTACATCTTACAGTAGCCAAGGCTCTCTCCTCTGGGTGGGATTAATCCCAGCAGATCTAAGGCATATGTCTGCCATAATTCCAGCATGCTTTCGCATGGGATTAATAATGTAGTCGGAGAACAGGTTGTCTTGGCAGCACGAGTCAAATTATGAAAATCAAGATCCAAGAGCCTATTGTTACTTAACTAGTCTGAAGGCTTCCACCTTTGTGAGCATAAGGAGTGATTCCAAGGGAAAACCAATAGCTTCAACCTTTCTAAAGATCAGCATTATACCATTCTGGAAATAAAGAGTGAAAGTCTGAAGTAACAGAGAGGAATATAGCTATTGGATCCCCACTAGAAAAATGTATATGCAGCCAATATTTTATGGCCCCTTATCCACATGCCAAAGGGTTTCTAGAGTTGTTTGGCCCATCTCATTAATGCAATAAACGAGCATAAGGCACACATCTAGGGAGCCCCATTAGTTTCCGAAGGAATTTGGAATGTAATAAATTAAATGATTTATTTATTGCCAAAATCCAAATTGCCAAAATCCATACAGTAGCAAGGAGCCAATCCTAGCCTCAAAAACCTTCAAAGCCACAGGAGACTAATTAATCAATAGCCAAGTGTTTTCTTTCTACCAAAGCAGAAAGAGAACACTTGGCTACCATACCCTTGGTATCAATTCAAAATCCTCAACTTCTACCATTCTTGGAGTCTTTTACCCATAACTTTCAAGTCTACAGCAATATGTACACATCCCCTATGTTCACCAACTATCTTTAAGAGTGCAATGTCAACATTAACCCAAACAAATTCAAAGATACACACGTTGCACTCTGGCTGGGTCTGCAAGATCGCACAGATTACATCACAGAGGCAAACCGCCAACTAAATGATGAACATTATTATTTAAAATTGCAGGAGGATCCAACCATGCGAGTAATGAGAGTGATTTCCATCTCAGTCCAGGAGGCTGAATTGGCGGGCTGGATAACAACGAAGGTGGCAAGGTTCCTAATTAATAAATTCCCAAGGGTTCTGGTATTTTATACCCTACCAAAAAAATCCCACAAGGTTGGGTAATCCCCCCACCCGGAATGACGCAATAATAGTATCGACGGCAGTGGGCTCAGCTATAGAACCGCTGGCCCAATATATCGATACGTTTTTACAACCATATGTAAAACAAATGCCTGCATATCTAGGGGATACAGCGGACTTGATCCAGAAACTAGAAGGATTTGATTGCCCGATGGGAACTACGTTAGTCACATTGGATGTGACTTCTTTATACACCGTGATTCCACATGAGGAGATTAGATTAGTACTGTATGATGTATTAAGTACCAGAAGTAATACTCTACCACTTAGCAGCACTTTCTTATAAATCTAATAGAATTAATTTTTTTTGGAGAATAATTATTTCAGATTTCTGTCCCAATATTATTTACAAGCGACAGGCTTAGTGCGATAGGGAAGTAATTTTGCCCGTCAGCAATGAAATTTGTATATGGATAAAGTTTGATACATGAATTGATTTTAAATGCACAGGTAAATCCGCTTCTATAGCACTATAAAGCTTTGTTTCTGTTAAACGCATACATCGATGATTTGATATTTATTTTCGAAGCTCCGTTTAATTTTGATGAGTTTTCTTGGGCATGGATTTAGAAATGCACAACAGGATAACTTAAAATTTAGTGGGCAGGCGGACCAACAAAGAATTAACTATTTGGATACTACCATATATGTGGCTGCTGATAGAAAAATCGCTTTTAGGCAATACCATAAGCCTACTGACTGCAATAAGAGCCTGCATTTCCGGTCTTATCATCCTCGACGGCTGCGCAAGAATTTACCTTTTAATGCCCTCTTAAGGGCAAAACGGAATTGTACAGAATATGGGGAGTTTTATGAGGAAGCTACCCACCAGCTTAAGAATTTTTATAATAGGGGTTATCCCACTGGATTATTACAAAGTGCTTGGAATAGGATAACTAAAATAGACCGGAGTACATTACTGAGACCAAAATCACGGACACAAAAATCCAGACTGATGTGGTCAATGGACTATACACCTATGTATGAAGTGATAAGGAACAGCATACTAAGGAATTGGCACATGGTTAGAGATTTACCTGGATGTGATTTACCCCCATTAATAGGTCTACGCCGAACAAGAAATCTGAGACAAACAGTGGTCAGGGCAGACTTGCTGGATAAACATGGACCAGCTCTGACACAATCTGGACATTTTCCTTGTAACCAATGTGCACAGTGCCAATGCTCTCTATCAACTGCAACAATTGATATACCTGGATTAAATTTGCAATGGCGATTGAACTCATATACGTCATGTGACACACGGAGATGTATATACGCAATAGTTTGCCCTTGCCCAAAACTTTATATTGGGAAGACGTTACGCCAGATTAAGACCAGGGTGGCAGAGCATCGCAGTTGCATCAGAACTGGCAAGCAGGAAGCTCCTTGGGGCATTTCCAGGAATTACAACACAGTGAAATGGACCCACGTTTTTGTGTATTATATCATATGCAAGAAGAATTTTCTGGGGGCAATGTGGAAAAAAGGTGGTTACAAATGGAAAATAGATATATCTTTAAATTCCAGACAGATAGAATAGGTCTTAACAAAACGCTGGATTTTGCATGTCATCTGTAAGATTGACGGCAGCTGCACAGGTGGTTTCAATTAAGGCTGTCTTACATGTAGCTCAGTCTATGAGTCAGCAAAAGACAAACGGAAGGCAGAGATGGAAGCAGGCAACTCTGAATAGAGAGCCAGTGAGTAATGGGAATACAGATAGATGAGGTGGACTGGTGCAAGAAAGATAGGGAATAGGCATAATTTTGATTTCAGAATATATGTATCTGTGTAATCTTAATTTCAGATATACCCATTAGGAGCCTCAAAAGAACTGATGGAAGTTGTTTGAACATATGGAGCATACTGAGGAAGGCATGTGAAAAAAGCGTTCTATCTGGTGCGAGACGTTTCTATGGACTATATGAAAGTGAAGCTTTGGTTACTGATTGTATGAATATATGAAACTGCTACATGAAACTGAAGTTTTGGTTACTGATTGTATGAATATATGAAACTGAAGCTTTGTTTTCTAAATAGAGAACTGAATGGACTAAGAGACTATTAATGTTTAATTATAAGAGTTGAAAGACTGATGTCTTATTGAGAAGGAAATGTAAATATTAATAGAAGTGTTGAATGGAACAATTAAATATAAGATCAATATATAAGAGCAGACCCAGCCAGAATGCAACACATCCCCTATGTTTTCATAACTCCCTCTTAGCTTGGCAGATCTAAATGTGTTTCTGGATGAAGGATTCATTATGACTTTGGGCTCTAACAGATTGGTACCGTTTCACACAGTACACATACAGCCTTGACACTGTTAGCTACCCAGTGCACATGAATCACCCTCGTGAGGTAACAATAGAAGAACACTAATACACCAGACTGGGAATCCACCTATGGGTATACTTCCATTCTAGCATTCTTAGGAATTCTTCTTCATTCAGGAGATATATTCCCTTCTTTTTTATTTATTGTCACCTGTGGAATGGCTTACTACTATTTCATCTTCAGCCTTGACCACTATGTAGGTATTTAACACATCCAGAGTGGATAATTAACACACAGTTAAGGGACTTGATGTTAATGTGTAGGAATCTGATTACAAAAGCTCACAAAACTCTCCATCTCAGACAGATACCTCCTCTCTATTTAAGTCATCTGGGTGTTCCATCAATCAAAACACAGGTCAGCTTATCTAATCAGGGAGCTTTCCTGTTCCTAGGATGTTACCCCCCCACTCTGTTGTGACAGCACCTTGTTCTATGACTCAGTTGGAGTTTTAAACCTCTATTTTATTGTGCAGTTCATCATAGCAAGCAAAATTAAAATGGGGTTTTCTCCTCAAAAGGAGAAAACAGCTTCTAAATCAACTCCAAGTTTTATTGTGTTTGCCACTTGACCATTTGAAGTCAGAATTCCTGGACTAAAACTCATTGATACTTTGTTGGAATTAGCTTTACCTGATTGCCTGCCATGGCAATCAATTTTCCACCCCTGGCTGCAGGCCCCCAAGGCTGGTATTTACACCAGCTGGAGTAAATGTGTACTATGAAGCAACCATATTCAATGCTTTGTCATCATTTTTGCTAAACCTAGAACTTGTTTCACTACTTTTCTAGAAATGGTAGGAATTCTCCTGATCTTCTGGAGTTTTATCATAGAGATTGTGGAATTTAGCAAAGCGTTTCGCTTCAAGACGTCCATTATCCACGCCTGGGGGTGGCGGTAAAACGCCTTCAGGCCGCCAGTGCGATATAGCGCCGCTGCTGCAATGCAGCAGCGGCGCACCTGACTGGCGCTTCCCTTCCCCAGGGCGGAGTCAGGTCAGGCCGCTAAACAACAACCCTTTAAAGGGTTGTTGTTGGGAAAGCGTCTTTCCGGGCGGCGCTTGCGCTTAATCCGCGCCATTGAAGAGGCAGCTGTCTTCGCTCACTCCGCCATTGTCCCTGCCATCGCTTGTTGCCTGCTGGAAGTCTCCGGCCCACACTGTCCTCCGACCTCCAGGGGTCAAGGAAGGCAGCGTGGGGCTGCTTGACGGCCAGCAGGCTTAATTTGAGACACCGGTGGAGTGGGCGGATCGGAAGAGATGCCGTCGCGGCGAGCCACCTGCCAGATCGCCGGCTCGGCCGCCTCGTTCATGCGAACGGGCTTGCGCCCCCACACCGCCAGAACTCTTGGTGGCATGGGGGCGCATCCTGGCAGTGCGGAAACGGCCATAGAGATGGAGCAATTCGTATCATAGAGACTGGGGGATAACACAACGTTGCCTGATATTAGCATACCACCGGAGGGAGAAGCTAGGCTACCAACCTAGTTGGAAGAGATATACTTCAGAATATCAATAATGGACCATGGTTCTTAAAATGTGCTTGGATCATACCTGGTTGAACCTGCTGGGCCATATAATAGCCTCTTCATGGATAGTGAGCACTTTGTGTGAGGGAGCCCCAGGGTCTATCTTCCCAACTTTGATTTTAAGGAAGGACTGGTTTGGAAATGTGACCCAATTTATAATATCAAATCCAGTTTCGAGCTCTCCATTTTGGTTGAAGGCAACCTTTGTCCCAGCGCTGTTATTGAACGAGACGCCTCTCAGAAAGAAGTGGAGCTAAGCAAGGAGAGGGAAAGCAAGCATTAGATTGTTGTAAATAGTGGGCATACACAACTGGCTCTGTGTTGTCTTAAAGACAAATATGAAGAGAATCAAGTGCTCAAGTTGAGAACAGTGTTTCCAGTTAGGTCTGGAATGGAAATAGCATGAAAATCAATGCAGACGAAGGAGGCAAATACCATACTCTATGTACATGACCACCAAATAATTGGCGGGCACATGGTAGATTAATCCCTTGGACCAATTAGGGATGTGCAACCCCCCCCCCCCCGTTGCATTTTATTGGATTTGTGTTTACTGGACCCAATTGTTTTTCAGAAAATCCAAAGAAAGATTGGTAAAGGTTGGATTATGAGGTCCAATTTTATGGACCCACAGACTGCACCCATTCAATATCTATTGTTTCCAATTGAGGAAAAATGAAGGGTCATAAAATTGGACTTCCTGACCTTAACTTAACCAGACTTGGCACTTCTTGTTGGGAGGGTCAAGAGCAGCTATGTTGCAGATCTGGTGCCTCTATCTTGAAAAACAACCCACATCCCACAACAGCATTGCAAAGACGCTGTATCAGCTTTTGTGGTGGGAATTTTCTCTCTGTGGCCGTTTCCGCACGGGCGGAATATGGCGGCCTGGGGACGGCAAAAACGCCGTCTCCAGGCTTCCATTCGCACAGGGGGCGCAGCTGCATCACAGCCGCACTGCCCTCGCGCCGCCCTCGCGCTGCGAAGCCGACGTTTCCCCAGAGCGCTCGGAAGCGCTCTTGTTGGGGAAACGCCGCCTCGAAGCCGCTGCCGAGCGAACGGCAGTGGCTTCGAGACGCCTTCCCCACCCTCCTCGCACCCTGCACTTACCTGGAGCAGGCGCGCAGGGCCAGGGGGGCGTGTCCCCAGGCCTCGGCGACGCGCCGGAGGCCTGGGGACATGCCGGGTCGGCCGGGTGCCGGCGCTCTGTGGTGCCGGCTGCCCGGCTCTTTCCAGGACCGTCCGTGCGGACGGTCCTAGCGTCGTCGGGTCGGCGTCAAGTACACTGACCTGGCCGCTTCCGCATTCGTGCGGAAACGGCCTGTGATTTTCAAGTCTATGGGAAAATATTTCTTAGTTCCTTTCTATATTGGTATTGTGATATGCTTTCATAAGTTTATTTACAGTGAGTTTTAGTCATAATGCTTCACCAAACTAATTTCTGAAACCATGTTCTACATATCCCATGGGCATAAAATAGAAACTATGGCAGACCTGGAACACCGTCATTCATAAGACCAATTTTGTGAAGACACATCTTACTTTTCAAACTAGTATATGTTGATGTACCTACATGTATGGAGAACTTTCTACATGTAGATCAATCTGAATTTATTGAAATGGCTTTCTATATGGAAACTTATCTCTCCCTCTCCCTGTAACCCTTCATTTGCTCCCAGGAACACAACCCTTCATTGTGTTCACAGGAACACAAGGCAACAGGCTATCAAAAGGAAGCTCAAGCTGTCCTGTCCTGAGAGAGATTATTTCTACATTGTCTGTGACATGATGGGCCTACAAGTACAATGAGGTTTCTTGCATTGCTCTACTCAGGGTATTACCAGAAATGGCTGTTGATTCAGAAGCTTATTCTTTTCTTTATTGCCCATGACTGACTGTTTGAATCTATGTAAATGCATAGCATGTAAGGCATAGGCCACAGCATAGACAGCATCATACACACTGTTGCTGTGGTCAGTCATGCTCATTTCAAAAACGGTCTTGGGAAGATTCTCCAGTTTCTCCCACCCAGTGCAAATTTGCTCTCCATTCGCCTCCTCCATGGGTTCAGACAAAGTAAAGGCAAATGCCTTTTCCCAGAAGTCTTTTATAAAGCCATCTTCATTGTCCACTGTAGGGTTTCTCATCTGAATAAATTTTTCGAATCCAACCGACTTCTTGGAAGAAACTGAAAGAGAGATTGCCCCATTGATGTACTGTATGCTCCACCCTCTTTGAAAAGCAAGTGATGTGAACTCCATTTCAGCAGTCATAATCCAGACTTTTGTCTTCACGGGTTCATCGTCAAATGCTAAGAAGTGCAGCAATGTTCTCACAACTGCCATGGTTTCACTTTCACCATAGACAACTACTACATTGGCTGAGCTTCTCATGGCAACAATAAACGAGTCCCTCCCTTCTGATATCATATCTGCAATTGCAGTGGAAAATTTTACAGAGGGAAAATTTTCTATGAAATCAAAGCAGATGTTTCTCTTGAAAAACATGGGAAGCACATCGTGTACAAAAATTTCCCCATTGTCATCATCTGTATACATCACCCCAATCCATGTCCAACTGAAATGCAGCAGTAATTGGAGAATCCCCATATATTGATGGGCTCCATTTGGAAACATATGGTGGAAAGAAGCAGGTTGGCTTTGGTCATTCTTAAGTGGAGTAGAAGCATATGTTACCTAAGAAATGAAGGAGATGCAAAGACCCGTTACAAGAATAAAAATTAATGTATGGTAGGTGGTTGAATTCCCAAACTGTAACAAATGAATTCCCATTCTGAGTTGGATGCAGTCAGCTTTCCGCCTCTGCCTTGGCTAATTTCTCTCTGTACACCTTTGCACAGGAGTTAAGAACATTAGAAAGAGCCTGCTGGATCAGACCAGAGTCCATCTAGTCCAGCACTCTGCTACGCGCAGTGGCCCGCCAGATGCCTTTGGGAGCTCACATGCAGACTGTGAAAGCAATGGCCTTCTGCTGCTGCTGCTGCTGCTCCTGAGCACCTGGTCTGCTAAGGCATTTGCAATCTGAGATCAAGGAGGATCAAGATTGGTAGCCGTAGATCGACTTCTCCTCCATCAATCTGTCCAAGCCCCTTTTAAAGCTATCCAGGTTAGTGGCCATCACTTATATCTGACCTAAAACAAGGGAAAGCGCCAGGCCCTGATGGCCTGCCACCTGAACTCTTTAGAAGATTCCCGGAGTTCTGGGCCCCTATTTTGGCTACCCTGTTTACCAAAATTAACAACAGTGGCTGTATCCCTAAGCATTGGACTGAAGCTATCATTGTACCTCTACATAAAAAAGGCGATCCATCAAATCCATCTAACTATCGCCCCATAAGCTTGCTTTCAGTGGCTAGTAAGCTTTACGCAAGGTACCTTATGATACGTCTCACTGCCTGGTCCTCTTCAGTGCTAGGCCCGGAACAGATAGGATATGCCACAGGTAAATCCACCCTTGACCATTGTCTGGTTTTAAACCATTTGGCGGAGAAATATTGCCACCCCAAGGGTGGGAAACTCCTTGTGGCTTTCCTAGATTTGAAATGCGCATTCGACTCTATCCCCAGGAATCAGCTGTGGGAAAAAATTGACTGTGTTGGGAATAGACCAGAGATTACTGTTTCTTATTCGCCAGTTGTATTCCTCAACTACCTGTCAAGTTCGTTGTGATCGTGCGGACCGCCTAACTTCACCTATAGTTTCTAACAAGGGAGTCAAGCAGGGTTGTATTCTTGCTCCTCTCCTGTTCAATCTTTATTTAAATGACCTTGCTCCTCATTTATCTCAGACTGAAAGTCACGCACCCATTTTGGGACAAAGACCCACATGTGCACTTCTCTATGCAGACGACACTGTGTTACTGTCTCGGTCCAAGGTGGGCCTGCAAAGACTACTTCAAGCCTTTGCGACGTACTGCACAAACAGTGCCCTGTCGATTAATTATAACAAATCCAAAGTGCTGATCTTTTCGAATTCAAAAAACTCAGCACGTGGAAAATAAACGGTACATTGATTGAACAGGTCCATTCATACAGATATTTAGGAATCACCTTCCATCATTCCTTAACCTGGACCTCTCATATCCACCAGACTCTCAATACAAGTAAAATCAAAGTGTTGGCAATATCCAGATTTTTTCACACCAGAGGCGGTCAATTTTTTCCTGCCGCAATGGAAGTTTTCAGTTAAAACTACTGCCACAATTACTTTACGGAGCTCCAATCTGGGGAGCAAAACCGCTGAGAAATTAGAGAGTGTTCAATCTTTGTTTCTTCGCTGGATTTATTGGGTCTTCCAAACTCAGTCCGTATCAAGTTCTTTGTTTAGGAAACCGGAGCCAAGACAATTTTCCCCGGGTTTGGCTCTCTTTGTTTAAATACTGGCTTAGCCTTCATTATAGAGCCCTCCCGGGCAGTCTCACATATTTTCTGTTAAGCGACCACTTCCACTCCACCTGGCACACCAAAATTATCAAGCAAATAAACAACATAGGTGTATCTTTTGACCAACTCCTACTGATGGACGAAAGACAGGCTTTCGGAGTTTTGAAACAACGTACTCTTGACATTGAAGGGCAGCTTCTCACAGCTGGAGCCTGCAGAACTTGTTCTCCCACATTTTATGGCATTTCACCACCATTGCCAGGTTTTATGGCTAAATATATGAGTAATTTAATCAATCCACATCTCCGCAGATATTTTATGCTTGCTCGGCTAAATGTGTTACCGACTGCCCAAACAAGAGGCAGATATCATGGCATCCCACAGGAGAACAGGACTTGTTCCTGTGCAGCGGGCCTACCCGAAACAACTGAACACGTGCTCCTTCATTGCAAAGATTTGGCAGTCTATCGGTTGCTTTTTCTCGAGGCCATCTTGAAGAAATTTTCAGTGAGATCAGACAAGGAAATAGTTTCACACCTGCTTAGTGACCATCATCCCCACACTACTGAATCAGTTGCCAGGTTTTTAACAAAGGCACTTGGATCAAGAGTGAAACCTTTGTGTAAATTTTAGTCAATTGGTTTTAACATAATCTGTATTTTACCACTCTTTATATGCCATTAAAGGTTTTGTATTTGTTGTATTTGTTGTTGTATTGTGAGAAAGAGAGAAAAATTTATCTCTCTCAACATTTTCTACCCCATGCATAATTTTGTAGACTTCAATCATATCCCCCCTCAGCCGCCTCCTCTCCAAACTAAAGAGTCCCAAACGCTGCAGCCTCTCCTCATAGGGAAGGTGCTCCAGTCCCTCAATCATCCTTGTTGTCCTTCTCTGCACTTTTTCTATCTCCTCAATATCCTTTTTGAGATGCGCGACCAGAACTGGACACAGTACTCCAAGTGCGGTCGCACCACTGCTTTATATAAAGGCATGACAATCTTTGCAGTTTTATTATCAATTCCTTTTCTAATGATCCCCAGCATAGAGTTTGCCTTTTTACAGCTGCCATGCATTGAGTTGACATTCCCATGGAACTATCAACTAAGACGCCTAAATCCCTTTCCTGGTCTGTGACTGATAGCACTGACCCCTGTAGCGTGTATGTGAAGTTTGGATTTTTTGCCCCTATGTGCATCACTTTACATTTTGCTACATTGAACTGCATTTGCCATTTCTTAGCCCACTCACCTAATTTATCAAGGTCCGCTTGGAGCTCTTCGCAATCCTTTGTGGTTCTCACCACCCTACATAATTTGGTATCATCTGCAAACTTGGCCACCACGCTACCCACCCCTACTTCCAGGTCAATAGATCAATATTTAAATAACTTCTTCCAAACTATAATGTAAAATTCAGCACTACACTTCTGATATCTTGGTAGCCCTTTTGGTTGATGATGGAGCCAAGGAACAGAAAATCTTGAACACTTTCAAGTTTTTCATTATACATGTTACAGTTGTATAATTTTCTGTGGTTATTAACCACATCTGTTGATGTTCAGTAATCCTCCTTTGGCACTTTCTGTTTTAACATTCATCAGCAGTGAGCTGAAGATCATGGATCATAACAGTTCATGGTGTACCTGGACAGGAACTAGAATTCCATCAGGCCATCAAGTGATTAATATAACTGCTGTGAATTTTCCTTCTTTTTGTTGGCCTGGTAGTGACCCAGCGAATGAGTGATCACTTCTACATGTATATAGAGTTGTGAATTTTGAAGATATGCAGAATAAGATATTTGTTAACTCTTACATTCTCTTTATATGAAAAAAAAAAAAAAAAAAAAGAGCTAGAAGCATTGGGTACGCTTTCCGCGATGGCCATTATTGCTAAGGGGTTGGAGTGCGGCATACATGGTACGCTCGTTGCAGGGCAGGCGTGTCCCAGGCCTCCTGGTGGCGCTTACCGGATGATAATTACCGCCCAGAGATGGTAGGTCCAACCCGGTCAGGGGAGGATAAGCCTTGCCGAGCCGCTGCCGTTTGCACGGTAGCTTGGCTTTCGAAGCTTCGCCGTTTTCCTGTAAACCTCATTTTGGGAGGCTTACGAGGGTGAATGCGCGGGCTGCTATGGCAGCCGCGCCCTGTGCGAACAGACTCCCTGGGGATGGCGTTTTCGCCATCTCTAGGGTGCTGGTAATGGAGCTTACGTCGGCTTGAAAGGGCCTCAATTTGTGACACTTTGTTAATGTATATACTGTATATATTTTCTCTTTCAGTTAAGTAAAGTTCTAATTATGTTTTATGAACTTCTGAGGTAACACTGCTGGTCTTTTGAGAGATAACTATTCTAATTTGATGTGCCGCACAGTCTACATTTCTGCTCGTTAGTCTGCTTGACAGGATCATTTGTTCTAAATATACCTGTTGTTCTTCAGAATTGACCTTTGAGTGGCAAGCAGAACATACTTCTATTTCTGTTGTGCCTCTTTCTACCTGGAAACCATAACATCATAACTAAAAATCGAAAGAAATGTGAATTAACAGCCCATGACTGAAGCACACTCGTTACCTGTGGAATCTTGTAGGTGCTCAGAATGGTTGCCATGTCATGACAAAAATTTGCTCTTGGTCCCCCGATGGCAACCACTGGATTGCTGAGGGAGCTGCACCTGTAGTTGGGGATGAATCTGCCCCGTGCAGAGAGGAGTTCCATGGAGGCCTGATAGGTCCTGCTTGTGCTGAAATAGTTGTTGAAGAGGCTGAAGCCAAGCGTGATGTTAAGTAACAGTTGGGGGTTTTCATTGATCTCCTGAACGGCAAATACCAAAGCCAGGATGTGCTGATAATTCTGAGTCATGACCCTGCAATCAGATTATATATTGTAAAACTGATAAGTGTGTTTCAAAACGTGTGGCATTGGCTAAACTTCAAATTAATATAAGGCTGCTAGGAACTTTGGACTAAAAGACAATGTTTGTCCCCAATGAAGGGAATTGGGGAATTTTACTGGAAAATATCTGGAGACTTTTAAATCCCACCCTACAAAACCACTGCATTACCAGCAGCTAGTTTTCGAACAGGTTCAGATGCATAGTTTGTGTGCTTCCTTGGGGGTTTTTTGGTGTTATTCCATGCATTTGCAATCTGCCTTGTGCCTATGAGCTACTGAAAGGCACTGAATAAATGTTGGATTTTCCCCCCCTGTAACTCCACAGCTCCAAAGTACCTCTCAGCTTATTTGATCGATTCAACAAGGGTCATCCTACATTGGCAAAATAAGGCATGATTCATCTTCTATTGTGACGAATTCATTTGGTTTAGTCCTGAATGGAGATTATGTTGTATTTAATTGATACATTTATAGTTCCTTGTAGTGAGTGTTTATTGCATACGATACTTTGGAACAGACTCTATTTTAATAAAAAGACAAAAACTTCTTAAACTTCTTGTAAAGTCAGTTGGATCTCTCTCGTAGCACATCAGAATAGTGCGCGTGAGCTCATTCCCTTTTAGCCGGAGCCAATACGCGCAAACTGCTTTCAGTGCTCTTTGAAGCTGTGCGGAATGGCAAAATTCACTTGCAAACAGTTGTGAAAGTGGTTTGAAAACGCATTATTTTGTGTGGAAGGGCAGTGAGGCTCATTCGCATACAGAATAATGCACTTTCAAGAGCTGCTTTCAGTGCTCTTTGAAGCTGTCTTGAATGGCAAAAAAATTCCTGCAAACAGTTGTAAGAAAGTGGTTTGAAAAGCATTATTTTGCTGGAGTAATGCGGAAGGGCATTAGTTTGCAATAGTGTTTCTGGTGGTATTTTGCAAGAGTCTGCCACACTTCAGATCTGAAGGGGTTAACTGTGTGCATGCTAGTTAGTTACTGAGGTCAGAATAGAATAGAATTTATTATTTATTTTATGGCCAGTCCATTGATTAAGCTATTGATCAGTTAGCTCCAGCATCGCCTATGTGGAACTTGAAACGTAGACAGAAATGTATAAAGTCTGTTTCTTTGATCCTATTCCATCACAATGTGACTACAAGGTAGAAGCATGTAGCCAAGTTAGTGCTAGAATAGTTAAGTTGTTCTTTATTTTCTTCCATATAACCCTCCTAATAGCTAGTAAAATCATTTATATAAAACCAGCAATTTTGTATGAGTCTCTTTTATGCTGCTCTGCATCTTTGGCCCCTTCTGCACACACAAAACAATGCGTTTTCAAACCACTTTCACAACTGTTTGCAAGTGGATTTTTGCTTCTATTCTGCTAACTTCAAAGAGAGCACTGAAAGCAGTTTGAAAGTGCCTTATTCTGCATGTGCGGAATGAGCCTTTTATTAAGATCAAATGTTAACAGATTCTTCCCAGTCTGGTTCCTCTTTTTACAGCAAGTGACAGGACATGTATGAGCTGTCTGCTCTTCCTTAGGCTCATTCCGCACATGCAGAGTAATGCACTTTCAAACTGCTTTCAGTGCTCTTTCTTTAACTGTCGGCGTCACCGGAAACACAACTAATTCTTGAAAAGGTATCAGTTTAACTTACTGATTATGATGTCTTGAGAAGAAACACGATAATAAAGAGGTTTATACTGTTTTCACACCGTTTTCACACCACTGTTTTTGGCCCATGCGGAATCAGCCTTAGAAACTGACTCCTCCAACCACAATGGAGGCTTCCAGGATCGAAGGGAGAAGCTTTCTTACCCACCCATTTTAAGTATCTGCAAATCAACTGTATGACAGGATGTCAATTGGCTATGGGAAAGGAAGGCTTCTTTTGCCAGCCTCCAATTCAGAGGGGGAGATCATTTGCATGAGTACATCTCTATAGAAAAACAAAAAGCAATGCTACATCCAGATACACTGAAATCAGTGGGAACGTCGGTTTTTGCCACTGTGCAGGTAGATTTCAATTTGATAGCAACACCCCCGCCCCATTTTTTTAAACTGATGAAAGTATCAGTTCTTAATATGACTTTCGGGATTGCCAAAGAACCAATATTGTTTGCTAACAGATTTTTAGAATGAAGACTCCTTCTAGCCTCAAAGAATTCTGTAGACCTCCCAATATGATAGTAGTTTTACTGTAAATATCCATTGCTTGAAAAATACATACTAACAAAATAGATTAAAATGGCAATGCTTAGAGCACAAGTGGATTCGTGGATCGGAAGAACACCATTAGCCCTCTTAGGCCCCTTCCGCACACGCAAAATAATGCATTTTCAAACCACTTTCACAACTGTTTGCAAGTGGATTTTGCCATTCCGCACAGCTTCAAAGAGCACTGAAAGCAGTTTGAAAGTGCATTATTCTGCATGTGTGGAATGAGCCTTAGGGTGCCTGGACCCAGGCTGAGAAGCACTAAACTGAAACAGATTGAACATGCATAAAGTGCAAATAAAATAAATCTGCACTTTAGCACAAAAGGTGCTGTGGATCACAAGAAGGGTAAGGAGCAGCTTTTCAGAAGAAAGGCACAGATATAAAACTGCATTTCACTACAAAAGACAAAGGCTGATTCCGCATGGGTCAAAAACAGCAGTGTGAAAACAGTGCGGAAATGGTGTAAAAGGGTTTAAAACGGTGTAAAAGGGTTTATACTGTTTTCACTTTTTCACACAGCTATTTTTAACCGTGCAGGAATCCGGCAAAAGGCTGATTCATGGGTCAAAGCAGCAGTGTGAAAACAGTCTTGGAAATGGTGTAAAAGGGTTTAAGCGGTGTAAAAGGGTTTATACTGTTTTTCACACCCGTTTTTTTTTCACACAGCTATTTTAGCCCGTCTTGGAATCAAAAAGATTCACTCCAAAACGCCGAAAAGAGTGTGAATAACATTCCCTTCCTTTTGAACAAGTAAATTTCACTTTGTTGCTAAAAACCTTTTTCTAGGGCTCATTCCGCACATGCAGAATAATGCACTTTCAAACTGCTTTCAGTGCTCTTTGAAGCTGTGTGGAATAGCAAAATCCACTTGCAAACAGTTGTGAAAGTGGTTTGAAAACGCATTATTTTGCATATGCGGAAGGGACCTAGATGATGAAACAATCAGAGCTCAATACCACTTTTTATTTTGCCCAGGGACTTCTACTCTGGTTCCCAAATAGTTGTAATGTGAAAAATGCACCCACTCTTCCCACATGGTACTAGGCACAGTATTAGTATCTATTGATGGAGAAGTGCATTAAAAACAAATCAAATTAGCACTCTTTAGAACATAAATGGATTCCCAGATCCCTTGCAATAATTCCGCTGTGTCCCAGACAATTCCTGGCCCTCCGGCAAAGAAACATGGAACTAGGATAGATTAAACACCACAAAAGTGCAAATAAAATAAATCTGGACATTGACACAATGCTGATTATGGATCACAAGAAGGGTGAAGAGCAGCCCTTTGGAAGAAAGGCAGAGCTCCAGGAATAGCATTCATTTAATCTTTAAATTGGACTACTTACACATGCTCACCAGTTTCAACCTGGGAAGGATGGTGCTTGAATGTTAATGGATCGGAAGAGATATAGATTTGGGAAAGAATGCCACCGATGATAAACCCTCCCGAATGGTAATATTTGTGCAGTATTGGGAGAGGGTCATGGATGGTGCATTGGGCACCAGAAGCATCACAGACTGCCAAGGGCAGGAGCACTAATACAAAATACAAGACTCCCACTATCTGGCTCGATAACCTTCCTCCTGGACAGCTGTTCGCTTCCTCCCACATCGTTATGGGAGTGTCTCTTAGCATCAAATCCCCTCATAAATGGCTCCTCACTTTGCCCACCCAGTGAAAACTGCAGCCAGCTAGAGGAGATACTAGTAGCACCTTTCATGTTATTTTTCATCTTCTGAATCTCCGCAGAGAATTGGAGAAAGCACAGGTGGTGAATGATTTCAGAGGCCGTGGGCAGAAACCCAGAATTATGACTTCTCTGTGACATGTCCGAAGAAAACATGTTTGCTTCAGCTCAGAAAATGCCTTCTGCTGGGACAGTAGATTATCAGGAGATACCAAGTTCATTGCCTTAGGGGAGGGGGACAAACACAGGAGAAAAATCACTGGGCCAGATCTATGATACAGCATAAGATTCTTCATATATCCCAAAGTGGGGCAATTTTTCCAAATCTGAGTACGTAAAAGCTTTAATGGTCCATAAGATATTGAAGAATTTTAATATTTACCATACATATACCACTCCATGGTATTATGAATTTCTTGCAGTGGTCAACTAATATAAACAGTGCAACAATAAAACAATAAAAACCCTTTGGGGGTGGGTGGTTTATACATTTGAGATATATATATATATAAATAAATAAATAATGACATAATCTGATATATTAAACTCCAATCAAGAACATTGTAGATTCCTCAGCACTATTATGGGCCTAAATAATTAAACTTCTGCAAAAATAAATTTAATCACCCAGAGAACATTTCTCTTTACTCCAGAAATTGAACAAGTTCAGTCGTGCTTTCTGAGAAGAGTCGTGGGCGTTCCCAATAGTGTAACTCTCACTACATTATGCCTTGAATCTGGTTTATCCCTAATTGAGACCAAGGCCTGGATTACTACAATAACGTACTGGCTTAAGATTCATTTTAGAACAAAACAAGATGATATTATATCTTATCTTGTTAAAGATGACCATATCTCACAGTGGTCTAAATTGATTATTCAAAAAATTAGGAATATAGGAATTGACATAATCGCATTGCAAAACAGTAATGAAAAGCTTATTTTGACCAAAATTAGCGATAGGCTGAGAGATCATGAGAGACATTTCTTTTATTCAGCCAAGATCGCAGCCTGTTCACCTCGAGCTTTGGGAATTTCCCCTAAGCATGGAGTTCCAGCCAATTATCTTGTTTCTACTCTATCTGTTGGACAGCATCGGGCCTTCCCCATTCCAAACACCAATCACATGTAGTATGAAGAAGTGTTTCCTTTTATTAGTCCTAATTCTTCCCCCCAGCATTTTCAATGAATGCCCCCTGGTTCTAATATTGTGAGAAAGAGAGAAAAATTTCTCTCTGTCAACATTTTCTACCCCATGCATCATATCCTCCCTCAGACGTCTCCTCTCCAAACTAAAGAGTCCCAAACGCTGCAGCCTCTCCTCATAAGGAAGGTGCTCCAATCCTTCAATCATCCTTGTTGCCCTTCTCTGCACTTTTTCTATCTCTTCAATATCCTTTTTGAGATGTGCCGACCAGAACTGAACACAGTACTCCAAGTGTGGTCGCACCACGGCTTTATATAAGGGCATGACAATCCTTGCAGTTTTATTATCAACTCCTTTCCTAATTATCCTCAGCATAGAGTTTTTCACAGCTGCCATGCATTGAGTTGACATTCCCATGGAACTATCAACTAAGAGGCCAAGTCCCTTTCCTGGTCTGTGACTGATAGCACTGACCCTTGTAGCGTGTATGTGAAGTTTGGATTTTTGCCCCTATGTGCATCACTTTGCATTTTGCTACATTGAACTGCATTTGCCATTTCTTAGCCCACTCACCTAATTTATCAAGGTCTGCTTGGAGCTCTTCGCAATCCGTTGTGGTTCTTACCCTACATAATTTGGTATCATCTGCAAACTTGGCCACCACGCTACCCACCCCTACTTCCAGGTCATTTATGAATAGGTTAAAGAGCACTGGTCCCAAAACGGATCCTTGGGGGTCACCACTCCCTACATCTCTCCATTGTGAGAACTTCCCATTTATACCCACCCTTTGTTTCCTGTTCCTCAACCAGTTTTTAATCCATAGGAGTACTTTTCCTCTTATTCCTTCATTGCTGAGTTTTCTCAATAGTCTCTGGTGAGGAAATCCAAGTACACAATGTCCACTGGTTCCCCCTTATCCACATGCCTGTTTACACCCTCAAAGAACTCTAGTAAGTTTGTAAGACAGGACTTGCCTCTGCAAAAGCCACGCTGACTCTTCCTCAGCAGGTCTTGCTTTTCTACATGTTTTATAATTTTATCTTTAATGATAAATTCTACTAATTTACCAGGAACAGATGTCAAACTGACTGGCCTGTAATTTCCTGGGTCCCCCCTAGACCCTTTCTTAAAGATTGGTGTGACATTGGCCATCTTCCAGTCTTCAGGGATGGAGCCTGATTTCAGGGATAAGTTGCATATTAAAGTGAGAACATCAGCAATTTCATGCTTGAGCTCTTTAAGAACTCTTGGATGAATGCAATCTGGGCCAGGGGATTTGGTAGCGTTTAGTTTATCAATGGCTGCCAGAACTTCTTCCTTGTCTACCACTATCTTCGCTAGTTCCTCGGATTCACCTCCTAAGAAGCTTGGTTCAGGTGCAGGAATTTTCCTCACCCCTTCTTGGGTGAAGACAGATGCTAAGAATTCATTCAGCTTCTCTGCAATCTCCCTGTCATCTTTTAGCACACCTTTTGTTCCTACGTCATCTAATGGGCCTACTGCTTCCCTATCTGGCTTCCTGCTTTTGATGTACTTGAAGAACTGTTTGTTGCTGGTCTTGATGTTCGCAGCCATGCGTTCCTCATAATCCTTTTTTTCCTCCCTTACAGCTAACTTGCTTCTCTTTTGCCACCATTTGTGTTCTCTCTGATATTCTTCATCAGTTAAGTTGGACATTTTCTAAAAGACATCTTTTTTTTCCTAATAATTTCCTCAACCTCCCTTGTTAACCATCATGCTTAATTCACCCTTTATTATTGTCAAAGAAAGTACAAAATTCTTCATATGCTGTACGTTTTCTTTTACAGGAGCATTCTTTTGACGTTACTTGTACAGTTGCTGTTGGCTTACACTTAATTATTTTATATTATGTTGTTGTTTTATGCTAATAAAAAGGCACTGACTGACTACATAATCTTATATATTATAGTCCAATTAAGAACACTGTAGATTCATCAGCACTATTATGGGCCTAAATAATTACACTTCAGCAAAAAGAAATTTAATCACCCTAAGAACATTTCTCTATGTGTGTGTGCATGTGTGCATGTGTGTGTGCGAGAGAGAGAGAGAGAGAGAGAGAGAGAGAGGCAGGGTGTGGGGTGGGGTGAGGGGGATGGAATCTGATCTCCTAAATAAGACCAGAGAAGTAAAATGACAAGATACCAAACTGGAAGGTACAAACGAAAATCTCTTATTCATTTCAGAGTGGAAAAGACCGTGAATTGAACAGAATTCAGAAGAGAAAACGTACAAACCGTTCTTTGTTAGAATATGGTGAAAAAGAACAAATATGGGTTTGTTTAGAGGTGACGGCACCAGACTTCCCCCTCAGCATTCACATTCTGGGATGCTGAACTCAGGCCCTCAGACTCAGGTCTCAGCCCCACGGAGTCTGTGGAAAACCCAACTAATGATCTATCCACTGGTCTGCTGATGGATGACAGCTGGTCCTTTCACTATCTGAAGCCATTGTTAAAGTCATTCTCCTGTGGGGCTTCTCAAAAATGGGATGCCACTGGGCCCACTAGACCCTTTAAGAAGCAGGAGGATGGGGGCCAAGGAGGACATAAAGACTCCATCAAAGCAGACCTAGAAGACAGGAAGTGGAGTAAGGTGGTCATAAGCCCTTCAACGAAGGTGGACCCTTATGCATGAAAGTTGTGTTGGATATATTTCCATGCTTTCCAGAATTAAAATACAAAATAGTTACAAACACTCAGTTAAAGGTTATCATTCAAAAACACTCAAAGAAGGTGGCGGTAAGATATGGACAAGAACTGGTGAGTGCAAACTTAGGCAACAGGTTTTGGAACTGGGGGGTCAACAAGAACTGACATCATTCAGACTGTTGATTCCCAGGAGAAAACTGTGGCTATGTTCAATGTATTGTCGAAGATGCCAGTCACAGATGCAGGTGAAACGTCAGGAGAGAATGCTGCTAGAACACGGCCATACAGCCCGGAAACCCACTTGCACTGGTTTGGAGTTGTTTCTCAGGCTAACAACCTACCTCATAGGGTTGTTGTGATTAGGAAATTAGGAAAAGAGTTGGTGGGGAGAGAGCCATGTATATTTTGATGGAAGTGGGAGGTGTTTTGTGAGCTGGTACAAAAAATCATTGTTTGGTCATGGTGGGGGAGGGTGGCTGCCCATACGCCGGGGGGGGCGCCAAACTCAGGTTTTGTCCCCGGGCGCCGGTTTGCCTAGGTACGCCCCTGCTACTGGCATTCAGTAAATTCCAGGAGATAGTCTGCTACTATCATACAGAGAGAAGGATGAGGATTATCCTGCAAGTACTGTAATCTAAATAAATCACAGAGATTGTGTAAGTGTAAAGGAGTAAGATTCACATACTTGGATCTGATTTCCTTGAATCTGAAACAGTGTAATAATTGGTGGGCCAAAGTTACAACTGAACCACCATTACATGGGCACAATCTTTTAGACTTTTCTTGCTTGTTAAATCTGCCATGTAACAAGGCGGAAGGCATAATATTAAACCTGGCGAGCATTATGGCTCTCCTCTGAATGGGGTTTATTAAGCAATACAAGTAGTGTGCCAAGTGGCCCTGTTCAAATGGGATAGAAAAATACAGGGGGAAGCAAATTTTCTTGGCTGCAGTGATTTGGGAACAGAACTCTCTATCCAATGGTTGACCTATTAATTTTGTATAAGCTTCTGAATAGGACAAAGGGCAGAGTGAATCCACTGACAATCCAGTAGAAGCAATGGAAATGGTAGCCTCCTTAGTGTTAAAAAAAGTGTTTAAAATATGTTAATGCAAAGTGTTAAGAAAGTGTTTCCTCCTCAGCCAAGATGCCATTTGAAGGGATTTTTCAGGTTAGTTACTGAGGTGGTTGATCTTTGCAATCAGAATTCATTGACTTAATGAATATTGACTAGGCAATTAACTAAGACTGGCAAAAATACTTGGAGTTAATGCACTACTGGTAGGGCCCTTGGTGATCATCATCCAGGGATGAAGGCCATTCTCAGGTGCTCCATCATGGACTGGAACAGGTGATTAGATGCAAGTAACCACTGGTGGTATCTGCATGAGAGAACAGAGGCTCATTCCGCACACGCAGAATAATGCACTTTCAAGCTGCTTTCAGGGCTCTTTGAAGCTGTGCAGAATGGCAAAAACAGTTGTGAAAGCAGCTTGAAAGTGCATTATTTTGCGTGTGCGAAATGAGCCAGAGTTTGGACCTTAGAACTGCTGGGCATGCCTATTGCTCTAGACAGCTTCCTACAGCAGAAGAGACAGATATATTCTTTATTTGGTTCTCTTTATGAGTTGCTCCTTCTTGTTTAAGTCAGGTCTCAGCACCATGATGTAGCATTTTGGGAAGAAGATACATCCCAATAAGCTGGCACTGGAGGTCAAGATGGAGAAGACTTCCACAGCCACCATATATTTCCCCTTGGTGCTCCAGTAGGTTGGCACAAAGGTTATCCACATGCTGCAGAAGACCAGCATGCTGAAGGTGATGGATTTGGTTTCATGGAAACTATCTGGTAACTTCCTGGCTAGGAAGCCCACAGTGAAGCTCACAGCTGCTAGTAACCCCATAAAGCCCAAGACACAGTAAAACATGGCCACTGACCCTTCGTTACATTCCACAATGATTCCTCTAGTATCTGAATGCATATCAAAATGTGGGAAGGGAGGAAAGGTTGCAAGCCACACAGAACAAAGAGTGGCTTGAAAGAGCGAGCAGGAGACTACTATCGACCAAGCCAGTCTTCCCCCGACCCATTTCCGCATCCTGGATCCTGGCTTGGTAGCCATGAAGGCTAGAATCACAGTGATGGTTTTGGCCAACACACAAGAAACAGCCACTGAGAAAATGATGCCAAATGCAGCTTGACGGATGAGGCAGGTCCCTTTCTCAGGTCTTCCAAGGAACAGCAAAACACAAAGGAAGCACAGGAAGAGAGAGGCTGCGGTTGTTGGCCTTCACAATAGCCGTGTTCTGGTGCTTCACGAAAGTTCCCAAGACCCAAGCTGTGGTGAAAGAAAGGGAAACAGCCAAAATAGCCAAACTAGTCCCTAAAGGCTCTTCATAAGACAGGTAGCTGATGTCTTTGGGAAGGCATGAATCTTGGTGTCTGTTAGGATAATGATCTTCGGGACACTGGAAACAGTCATCCATGTCTGAAAATTAAAATATTAATTGCTGCATGGCATAGACTTATGTATAGTGCTTCGCTTCTATCTTAGGATTCTGTTTTCATTCCAACCCATGATGGCAGGATGCTCTGTTTGAAGAATGTGAAGCCATTTTCCCAACCCTTAGAGTGCCTTCCAGTGCAGTGCCAAAATAAAATTGTTAAACTTTATTTGCTGTCCTGCAGAATGAGCCCAAAATGACACACATTAAGTAAAAACTTGTCTGGACTTGCACTCGCCCACATCTGATATAAAAAGCATATATCCCTCACTCTTCTAAAAAGGATGGAGAGAGCATAATGATGTTTCCCTGGAGACTGTTCCCATCTCTAGCTTTGGAATTTACATCCCTGCAAAGACAAATGTCATATTAATGTGTTCGCCCTACGTTTTCCTGCACAGTATTGTATTAACCAAATGCTTCTTCCTCTGACTAACCTCTCTAACCTCATTTGTTTTGTCATTGTTCTATAGTTTTAATCCCATCAGCTTTCTTCCCCCTTGCTGGCCCTCCTAAACTTGTCTATCAAGCTAATGCCTTAACCCTTTGGATTAATGACCCAGCCATTAAGGTTGTTGTTTGTCTCTTGTCTTTCACTGGAAAGGCAGAAGTCTTCTTTGCACTGGGAGATTAAAGGCCACTCTGCACAACCTTGAGTGTCCCTTTTTTCCTATAAGAAGCCCTTTCTTCCAACAGCCCTTCTTCAATATCTCTGGACACCTCTCTGTCTGTGATATTGTTCCACAACGTGTTATTCTTCTACCAGAGCGAAGCACAGGTCACTCAGCTCTGTTTCAAGGTCAAATGACTACAATCCATACTTCCCAGTTTTCTCCTGTATTTCAGATCTAACCACTCAACACTGCTAATATCTTAGGACTATGTGTGTGTTCTGTTGTTTTGATTATTGTGTGCTTGTGTACCGAATTGTTCCTTAATAAAATTGTTAAACTTTATTTGCTGTCCTGCAGAATTTTCTTGCAAAAGCTGATGTTTGTAAACATAGGCGACCAAGATCTTGAGCTTGCACAGCCTTTTGCTAAGCCAAGAGTCTGCTCTCACTAATTCCCAATCTAAAAGGGAGAGACTCCCACCATTTTGGGTAAAAGTTTTATTGACATTTTGAGGTTGGTGTTCATTATTTATAAGCTACTTTGAATCTTGCTTTGCAAGAGAAAAGTAAGCTAAACTATTCTAATAAATACATACATAACAAAATACAGTGCAAAGCATCAGGCTTGAGTGAGAACTAAGAATCTGAAATGGGGAAGATGAGTTCACACTCTAATTACTCAGTTATAATTGCACTACCCCAGTTGGGTACTGAAGATGCTGGAGTTTTGGTAGTCAATTTGGCAAGGGAATCCCCACTAAATGAGAGGAGGTGAATACTGTAACCCTGCTCTGTGTACCCTGCCTTATGAAATATTGGATTTCATATTGTTTCTTATGCTATGTGCTGCAAAATGCCAGTTTCCTTGTTTGTATGGGTGGATAGTGGAGTGTCCAAGCTGAAAGCAGGCCCCAGGCAAAAGGTCTGTTTAGCAAGATTAAATCAATGAATGAGTTACTCCAGTGAGAATCTGGAAGCCTCATTAACTATGGACATGATCTTGATTACCACACCTCACTGAACTACTTTGACACAATAGACACTGAAAACCTCCTTGGTTTCTGATGCTAAATGACTCTGCAACAAATGGTTGCTTCCTTGCATTTCCTCAACCTATTGATACATTTTTCCTAAAACCAATCAATCCCCTCTTAATCACAAGCCTCTGCAAAATCTGAATAACCTGGGCAGTGTCTCTACAGAGTTACTCTGCATAAAGCCATTCTGTGCTTCCTGACTTAATCTAAGAGCAATTGACTACATTGTCCAGGGTACTTAGAACAATAGAAGAGCTTTAGATAGAGCTCAAGCCAGCAAGTCCAGCATGGGAAGTTCCAGAGAATTTAGGAAAACAAAACTTAAAACTCACTTGTTCCCGCCCCTACCTGGGCAAAAGGGTATACAAGTACTGAGCACCCCAACTCCAGTGCTCATTGCTAACTTGAACCTCCCTTGGTCTTGTTGGTGCGAGACACAAATTTGTCCTTCGCCTGGATTCAGATGCTGGTCATTTGAATCCTTGTCTTCTTCTAGACTTTCTTCAGCTGATTTAGGTAACGTATGACCCCCTGCTTCCCCAAATCCCATTCTATCTTCCCACCTATCTTTCCTTCCTATCTATATACTAGGAACTGTGTGTATGTGCCTTGACTTCATACTGTGTGATTGTTTGCAACCAAAATTTATATAAAAATATTTAAACTGCAATTTGGTCTTTTGTGAATTCTCTGCAGATACGTTTCAAGCCATTTCTGGTATACATAGTCTAAAAAGATCCCTACCCAGTCTGCCTCTGCATTGCTAAGCTATTTTCCCCATTGCTACTTTAAAATAGTTGTGTGCTGTTACACTCTTAGCAGCTGATGGAGATTCCTTAAAAATAAGTTCACAACCTGTGAAAGCTGGGTAACAATACCATGAGTACTGTGCCTGTCACTGCCTTTTATGGGTATGCTGTCATTTGTTTCCTTTTGTCCATCAAATCAAATGCTGTACACAACAGTGCACCCACTTCAGACTTCATTGTCAAACTTCATTGTCTTATCCATTGTCTGTATCGTTGCAAAAATATTTTTGAACCAAAGGGAAAACTCTGTCTATCTGCTATAACATTCATGATCCCAATTACAGTTCAGATACTCCATTAATTCTATAAAATGTTTACATCGCTTACCTGTTTGGTTTGTAATTTTCCCTTTTGGACATGCAACACAATCATAGCAGCAAAACTGTTTCCCTTCTTTCTTTGTCTTACTATGACCCAACAGGCATGGTTCACTACACATGGAAAGGGGCAGCGTCTGTAATCAAGGAAAAAGAAGAATGTTGAACCATTCAAAACATATTGTTGAGGACTATAACTCAACAGCCAAGTGTTTCTTTCCTGCCAAACATGTCTACAGTACAGTACAGTACAGTTCGCATTGATTGGAGTCTTTTAACCATACCAGACAAATCTACCATTCATGGACTCCTTTATTCACCTCATTCCAATCTACAGCAAAAGTAACACATCCCATATGCTTCCATAAATAACAGCACTAGAATCAACTAGGCTGTAATTGCGACAGGGGGAAGGGCACATGGAGAAGTGAGCATGTGTGCCCTGAGCCAACTGGGCAGCTGAGCCGTACCTGGCTTGTTCGCATGTGATGCATGAGCTCAAGGGGTGGAGCATGTTCCCTATATATTAGGTAGCACGCAGTTGCTCCAGCCTTCTTCAATGCCTGGAGCAAACTGACCCACCCTCCCTCCCCATTCTGGGCAGGGTTTTTTTCCTGCTTTTACCGTCATAGCCTTGCTCACTTAGACGCAGCCTAGGCGGTTTGGGCAGAGGAGCACATCCTTATGGTGAGGCCGAGCTTGCACGCCAGACCTCCCTGCAGTTGGGGGCCTCCATAAGAGGCTTGGGGCGGGGCGGGCTCATGGCGCATGCTGCGGAGGCCTCTGAAAATCGAGCCTGACACCCTAGCAGGAAGGGGGCCACAGTGGGCGGGTGCCCAGGTGGTCCAGTACCTTTTCTGTCCTCCCCAATATGGATTGGGGTTGGTGCCAGGGTTCAGCCAGGGGTGCTGACCAGCTGCTAAATGGATGGCTCCTCTTGCTTGCCCAGCTTCTGCCTCAAAAAAGGGCTGTGTCCAGTGGTGGGATCCAAAGATTTTAGTAACAGGTTCCCATGGTGGTGGGATTCAAACAGTGGCGTAGCGCCAATGGGGCTGGGTGGGGCACAATGGGGGGCATGGCCAGGCATTCCGGGGGCGGGGCATTAATAATTTCTCTGTTACTGTAAAAAACTCTTACTGTAAAAAAAGGTTCCTAATTTCCAGCTGGTATCTTTCTGTCCATAATTTAAACTCATTATAGCAAGTCCTATCATCTACTGCCAATAGAAACAACTACTTCTCCTCTAATTGACTGCCTGTCAAATACTTAATACTTTCAAATACTTAATTTTGTTTCTAGAAATCAAAAGAAGGATACTTTCCTTAAACAAGGAACTTTACCATATTTCTAAAACATGTTTTCAAAACAGCCCAACAAGAAGAATTATCCCGTTTTCTACCTTCGCTAACCAGCCACATAGGAAACAACAGGACTTATTATTATTTTTGGACCTAATGTAACTTCTAAAGGAAAAGCAGACACAATTAGTAACCCCCTCTCAGCACACACAAATAATTAGTAACCCACTCTCGGGAACTGGTGAGAACCTGCTGGATCCCACCTCTGGCTATGTCCCATTTTAATTCCAAGACATGTCCTGTGGTTATTCACCAGAAAGAATCTCTGCACATCTGGGCGCAAGTCACTCTTAGCTTGGCAGATATAGATGTATTTCTGTTTAAATCATGCTTTTGTGAAAATTTGATCCTGACGATGAGGAATCCCAAACTTGCTGCATTCATTTAGATCTTTGAATTAGTTCTGGCTCACTTTCTTGCTGTTCTTTTTGTTTTGCAGTCGGTATTGCAGCTGAAGCAGTAATGCATGTTCTGAATTTTACAGTGTATTCATTGCACACAACTTATATATGCAGGACACGGGAACACAAATCTTGCTTAAAATATTTGCATTCTCTAGGAATAATTAGACATTAGGAAACATACATAGTGTGAACATGAAGACTTGCTCGTTTCACACAGGGGCAAGAAAAAAATTAACAAGGGTTTTTTTGTGCAGAACATCACGGAGAACAGCTTTGAAACCATCTCCTAGCTCCGTGGTGTTTGCCACTTGAACATTTGAAGTTCCCCTGCTTCCTGCTCCCTGTGCTATTTACATCAGGGTGACCCTCATATTGAGGGGCCCGCTGCTCTTCCTTTCTGGGGAAGGTTTAATGGTGGGTCTTTGGACGCCTCTTATTTAATTATTTAATTATTTAATTATTCGATTATATTAACCGCTGTTTATATGGAGTTTTAATGTATTTTAGTGATTATTAACTGGATGGAGCGACGTTAATTGTTTACTATATTTGGTATGATCGCTCCTTTACTTGACATTGTATGGATTTTATGCTGTACACTGCCCAGAGCCCTCTGGGGATGGGGCGGTATAGAGACCTAATAAATAAATAATAAATAAATAAATAAATAAATAAATAAATAAATAAATAAATAAAATGTTTAGATTGAAACTCATTGACACTTTTTTGGCATTAGCTTTACCAGATTGCCCATCAAGGCAGTCAATCTCCCATCCCTTTCTCTGCGCCTCTTTGGCTGGTAGTCACACCAGCTGGATCAAACTTGTGTGGTATGAAACCCCCAGGTTCAATGAACTTTCATCATTTTTGACTAAACCCAGAAGATATTTCACTTCTTTCTTGGGAATTGTCTAGAAATTCTAAAATTTTTGAGTTTTAGCGAAGATATTGGGGAATTCTTAGAGTGCCACAATGCTGTTCTTCCCCATTCCCCATTTTCTTCTACCTCTGACGGGAAAAGCTAAGCTAGCAATGCTGGTTGGAGGAGATCTAATTCAGAGTATAAGACTTGAAATGTGCTTGGATCTCACCTGGTTGAACCTACTAGGCCATATGATGGCCTCTTTGTGGATAGTGAGCACTTTGTGTGGGGCAGCCCCAGGGTCTATCTTCCCAACTTTGACTCTGAGGAAGGACTGGTTTGGGAATGTGACCCAATTGATAATATCAAAACCAGCTATCAATTCTCCATTTTGATTGAAGGCCACCTTCTCCCCAACGCTGTTGTTGAACGAGACTCCTCTCAGAAAGAGGTGGAGCTAATCAAGGAGGTAGAAAGCAAGCATTAGGCATTAGCAAGTGGTAGGCATACACAACAAGGTCTCTGTTTTCTTAAAGACAAATACGAAGGGAATCAAGTGATCAAGTTGAGAGCTTTCAGTTGGGCCTGCAATGAATTATCATGAAAACCAAAAGGGAAGAAGGTGGTAAATAGCATTTCTCCATGTACATGATTAGCAAATGGCTAGTATGTAGTAGCTAATAGAATCTCTGGGAATAATTAGCGATCTGCACCCCCTCCCCACAAAAAAAATGGGGGTTATTTGGGGGGAAGCATTTGGATTTAGTAGACCCATCAAAAGCTGTATCGACATACCACTATGGTTTTCTTCCCCAACCTTTTCTTTAAATATCTGGAAAAAAATTGGGTCCATCAATGGAAAATGTTTTGGGCACTGGGAGGATTTATTTAAAATGTATCAGAGCCACGTTTGCTAATTATCAACAGGTGACTCTCTTTACAAGGACCCCCAAGTTTGGTAAGGACTGGGTCCTGGGGTCCAATTTTTTGGGCCCACAGAGACAGTATCCCCGTCCATCCTCAGTTGTACCCAATGGCTGACAAACGAGGGTTCATAAATTAGATGCCCTCACCTAAAATGAATCAAAGTTTTCCATTTTTGTTGGGAAGGTAAACAGTAGCCATGCTGCAAATTGGATGCCTTTGCGTAAAAACTCCTCCCTCTCCCTGTCAAGCATTGCAAAGATTCCCTATCAGATTTTTATGGTGAGAATTTTCTCTCTGCAATGTTCAGGTCTATGAAAATTTGTTTCCATCTTTGCGTTGAGATATGCTCTGGTATGTCTGGTTACAGTGAGTTGTACAATGAGTCGTTGTGCTTGACCAAACTAATTTCAGAAAGCACATTCTACATATCCGCTTGGCATAAAATAGAAACTATGGCACACCTAGGACACAGTCATTCATAAGACCAATCTTGGTGAGGGCATATCTCACTCTTCAGTCTAGTACCGTGGTGGCAAGCCTTTGGCACTCCAGATATTATGGACTACAATTCCCATCAGCCCCTGCCAGCATGGCCAATTGGCCATGCTGGCAGGGGCTGATGGGAATTGTAGTCCATGGACATCTGGAGTGCCAAAGGTTCACCAACACTGGTCTAGTACTTGTTGTTGTACCTACATGTATGGTGAACTTTCTACCTAGAGATCACTCAGAATTTACACAAGCTAATCACAAGCTTCTTTCTCTGTAACCCTTATAAGCACACTCTTCATTTACACAGGAACACAAAGCAGTCAAACGGAAGCTCAAGCTACCCTGTCCTGAGAGAGACATCTTTCTGTTGTCTAGGACATGATGGACCCACATGTATGATGAGGTTTCTGGCCTTGTTCTACTCAGGGTATTACCAGAAATGGCTGTTGATTCAGAAGCTTCTGCCTTCCTTTATTGCCCATTACCGATTGCTTGAATCTTTGTAAATGCATGGCATGTAAGGCATAGGCTACAGCATAGACAGCATCATACACACTGTTGCTGTGGCCAGTCATGCTCATTTCAAAAACGGTCTTGGGAAGATTCTCCAGTTTCTCCCTCCCAGTGCAAATTTGATCTCCATCCTCCTCCTCCACGGTTTTGAACAAAGAACAAACAAATGCATTTTCCCAGAAGTCTTTTATGAAGCCATCTTCATTGTCCGCTGTAGGGTTTCTCATCTGCAAAAATTCCTGGAATCTGATCGATTTCTTGGAAGGAATTGAGAGAGAGATTGCCCCGTGGATGTACTGTATGCTCCATCCTGTTTGAAAGGCAAGTGATGTGAACTCCATCTCAGCAGTCATAACCCAAACTTTTGTCTTCACGGGTACGTTATCAAATGCTAAGAAGTGCAGCAATGTTCTCATAACGGCCATGGTGTGACTTCTACCATAGACAACTACAACATTGGCTGAGCTTCTCGTGGCAACAAGAAACGAGTCCCTCCCTTCTGATATCATATCTGCAATCGCAGTGGAAAATTTTATAGAGGGAAAATTTTCTATGAAATCAAAGCAGATGTTTCTCTTGGAAAACATGGGAAGCACATCACGTACAAAACTCTCCCCATACAGAACCTCTGTGTACATCACCCCAATCCATGTCCAACTGAAATGCAGCAGTAATTGGAGAATCCCCATATATTGATGGGCTCCATTTGGAAACATGTGGTGAAAGGAAGCAGGTTGGCTTTGGTCACTCTTCACTGGAGTAGAAGCATACGTTACCTAAGAAAAGAAGGAGATGCAAAGAACCATTATAAAAGTAAAAAGTGATGTATAATAGGAGGTAAAATTCCCCAACTGGAATATGGTAACCCCAATTCTGAGTTGGATGCATGCAGCTTTCCCCATCTTTTTTGCCTAATTTCTCTCTGTGCAGCGATACCCCACCTTTCTACAGAGTTTTGGTCAGGGCAGAACCCTTAATACCCAGCAGAGATCTTCTGGCAGCCCAAGGGGAATTTTTCTACCTTTCTCCCAAGCTGGAAAAACTGTCTGGATACATCTGCCTCTTAACATGTTCATTTCTGACTTTACCCAGCTTTCATGAAGCATTCAAAATGTATGGATGCCGGTCGGTTCCTCCATGGCCATGTTCAGTTTGTTAAGGTCAATGTGGCATCTAGCCAAATACTTACACCAGAAAATAGATACATTCATAAAAATCACCTCAGCCAAAAAATACAAACCAATGATTAAATAGCAGATGATACGATATAACAATAACAATTTACAATTTACAATGTGAATTTTTAAAAAATTAAAACATTCTTAATAGCTCAAAGGGTCATTTTGAAATTATAGCATAAAAGTATCTGGTTCCCACTTGATCCTGTGGCAAACCTGAGCTTGCCACACCTTACAAATTTCTTCATAATACTTAGCAATCTGGCTAGAAAGTTTAACATGTCCTCCAGATAGGAGCATTTTAATCTTCTTCTGAGGCCTCAGAGATTCTGTTCAGGAAAAGGGCAATACTCTTGGAGCAGAAGACATTAGGAAAGGGAAACATAAACAAAAACAAAAAACTAAAGGATTTCTGCATTGTCAAAGGCTTTCATGGCCGGATTCAACTGGTTGTGGTGGGCTTTCCCAGGCTGTGTGCTCGTCGTCTGGAAGATCTTGTTCCTAACATTTTGCCTGCATCTGTGGCTGGCATCTTCAGAGGTGTATCACAGAGAAAAGTCTGTTTCACACTGTGTCTAGTGAGAAGGGAAAATTTAGTGGGGTATATTGTCCATGTCCCAGGGTGGGGAACCAATCATTAAGTGTTTGGGTGGAACTTGCTATGCAAAGGTGTGGTTGAGTGCATTGTATTGCGGGTGGGGTTATCAGTCTATTTTTTAAGTACTGGTAGCCAAGCTTTGCTAATTTTCACAGTCTCTTCTTTTTTGTTGAAGTTGTCTTGATGTTTGTGAATTTCAATAGCCTCCCTGTGCAGTCTGACATGGTAACCTTCTGAATTGTCCAGAATTTCAGTGTTTTCAAATAGAATGTTATGTCCAGTTTTGTCCAGTTCAAGACTTCCTATTTCCCTGGAATTGCATGAGCATACTCTCTTTGCCTTTGCGGTATTTTTGAATTGACCTTCCAGCATGGCAGAGGAGAAGTTTTAACACCTAGCTAATGTGAATGCTCTCCTATGGCTCTTTTATTTCTTGAAAGGAAAAATAGGCAGCTGAAGCAAAAATGTTATCTCTAACTAGGAGGTACTCTGACTGTTGGTGATCTTGAAAGTTCCAGTTGGCATTTGATGGCCCACTGTGCATGGAACTCTTACCTCAGGGCTCTTTAGTGCACAAAGTGCAATTCTCTGCCTGCCCCAAAGCTAGCTTGCTGGTCTCTTTGGGCCTTTGCAGCTTTTCCTCATGCTCTTAAGTCTGCCCATCAACTCCTCTTATAGACACAGATCTAATCATACTAGTAACTGCAAGATAGAGAGCATGATCCATCTAGCATTTGAGCAATTATTTTCACCATAAACATAAACAAGAGAGATGGTACAAAATGGACACCTTCTGTACTTCTAAAGCATCAATTGTCTTCCTTTCAGCTTTCTTCATGGTCCAATTATAACTCCCATACCTAGTAACAGGGAATTCACTTCATCTTTGCTGCCAGGAGAAGTGGTCCAAATTGACCCACTTTGGTGTAGAAGACCCTCTTCTTTATTTCAAATGCAAGAAGAGAAGGCAAGATGCATTTCCCAGACTCCAAAGCAGCTATTGGGATGTACTGACACTCCACTTTCTAAGACAGTATTGAACACATACAGAACAAAGGAGACTTCTACGAACTTTAAAATTGCTAGCAGCATCCCGTGTGGTTGTTGAGGAAGCCAAGGAACAGAGGCTGATTCCGCATGGACCAAAAACAGCAGTGTGAAAACGTTGTGAAAACAGTATAAACCCTTTTACACCATTTTAAACCCTTTTACACCATTTTCACACCGTTTTCACACTGCTTTTTTTGATCCATGCGGAATCAGCCAGAGAATCTTGGCCATTTCAATTTCCTCGTTATAAACATTGAAGGGGCCTTTGTTTGATTGTTGAGTGTTTATATTTCCCTTATGAGAATGTCATCTGCATCACTAAGGCCCCTTCTGCACACACAAAATAATGCATTTTCAAACCACTTTCACAACTGTTTGCAAGTAGATTTTGCCATTCCGCACAGCTTCAAAGAGCACTGAAAACAGTTTGGAAGTGCATTATTCTGCATGTGCGGAATGAGCCTAAAATTAAATGGCCAAGGGAATAGAGACATCTTTGGGTGAACTGCAGCTAAGTAGCACAACATCTGCTTTGTATGCACTGATTCCTGCCCTATCTCTGGCATTTCCATTTCAAATGAAGAGGTGGTATATGGTGGGAAAGACCTCTACAGGGAGCCAGAAATGCAGTTGCCTATCAGAGTGGACCATACTGACAAAAGATCCGACTCGCCATAAGGCAGCTTCCTGCGCATTTCACATTGCTTTTTTTTTTGGAGGTTACATTCATTGCTCAAAAAACCCATGATCCATTTTGTTCCATAGTCCAAAATCAGATTCCTGAAGAAACATTTTCATTTGGACAAGAGTTAACCTTTGAGAGGCAAGCAGAATGTACTTCTGTTTCTGCTATGCCTCTTTCTACCTGGAAACCATAACATCATCACTAAAAATGCAAAGGAATGTGAATTGACAGCCCACGACTGAAGCACACTCATTACCTGTGGAATCTTGTAGATGCTCAGAATGGTTGCCATGTGGTGACAAGAACTAGTACTCAGACCCCCAATGGCAACAAGTAGGTTGCTGAGGGAGCTGCACCTGTAGTTGGGGATGAATCTGCCCCGTGCGGAGAGGAGTTCCATGGAGGCCTGGTAGATCCTGCTTGTGCTGAAATAGCTGTTGTAGAGGCTGAAGCCGAGCGTGATGTTGGGTAAGAGTCGGGGGTTTTCATTGATCTCCTGAACAGCAAATACCAAAGCCAGGATGTGCTGATAATTCTGAGTCAGGACCCTGCAATTACAGTATATATTGTGAAATTGAGAAGTGTGTTTCAAACTGTGTGTCATTGGCTAGTTTTCAAATTCTGGTATCAACTTCTCAAATCAAAAATTCACTCGCTAGGTTTATTACTTGAAGATCTCTGCATGCTGTCACCCAGAGAGATTTTCCAAACCTTAAAAAGCCGACTTTTAGAACAGGAATACTATATCCTGTTGGGGCAAGCAAATAAATCATGCTCACCCCTCTCTGTCGGAACAGGGGCACATAGCCAAATATCTTGAATTATTAACTGAACCCCAACAGAGATGGATTATCACAAGGGCCAGATCCAATACCTTCCCATCGGCCATTACAAAGGGTCGTTACTTATCCATCCCTCTCCAGGATCGGGTTTGTCCACACTGTAAAAACCAAGTGGAGACTCTTGCTCACATTATTCTTGACTGTCCGAGATATGGGGGCATTAGGAATTTCTCTCCCAGGCTGGCCCTAGACAAATCTGAAAGTGACTCTGACTGCTCTGTTGTGGAGCTTCTGTTAAACAACACAGATGCTCTTGGAAAAAGTAGCAAGATTTATTTTACAAGTGACAGAACTTTCTAAGTAATGTATACTGCTATATACAGTCTTCCTGTCTGCGTTTTGAATGTACTCTTGATTTATACTTCATAAATGTCTGGCAACGCTCTAGAGCCTATTTTTAAATGGCTAATAAAGGTTGTTGTTGTTGTTAAAGTCATATATGCCTGCCAGCAACTTGGCACTAAAAGATGGATTTGTTCCCAATGAAGGGAATTGAGGAATTTCATTGGAAAATATCTGGAGACTTTAAAATCCCACCCCCAAAACCAGCATTTTACCAGCAGTGAGTTGTGAATCAGGTTCAGATACATATTCTGTGTGCTTCTTTGTTTTGCTTGGTTTTCTTCCATTCGTTTGCAGTCTGCCTTGTGCCTATGAGCTACAGAAAGACACTGAATACATGTTGGGTTTTTTTTTTTCCTGCAACTCTGTGCTCAGCTTATTTGATTGATTCAACAAGGGTCACACCATTCATTGGCAAAATAAGGCATAACTCATCCTCTGTTGTGTCAAATTCATTTGGTTAAGTCCTGGACTGAAAATATTTTGTATTTACTGTATACATTTATATTTACTTACAATTATTGTTTACTATGTAGGATTATTTGGAACAGACTCAAAAGTTTTTCAAAGACAACAACTGATTGAACATTATGAAACCTTATAAAGACAGATCTCTCTCATATCACAACAGAATAGTCTCTTTGTAATAGTGCTTCTCCCAGCCTAGATCACCTGTTTACAGGAAGTGATGGGGCATGTGTGAGCCGTCTTTTCTTCTTTAAAAGTAGACAATGCAGGCTTCCGGGGTTGAAGGGAGAAGCTCTCTCATCCACCCATTTTAAGGCTCATTCCGCACATGCAGAATAATGCACTTTCAAACTGCTTTCAGTGCTCTTTGAAGCTGTTCGGAATGGCAAAATCCACTTGCAAACAGTTGTGAAAGTGGTTCGAAAATGCATTATTTTGCGTGTACGGAAGGGGCCTAAGTGTCTGCAAATCAACTGCAAGAGAGGATGTTAGTTGGAGAGGAGTAAGGAGGGGCTGCTTCTGTCAGTCTGAAATTCAGACGGGGAGATCATCTCAACAGAAAAAACAAACAAACCCACATCCAGGTACAATGAAATCAGTGGGAACAACAATTTTTCCCTTTGTGCAGGTAGATTTTGCTTTGATAATGACCCCCCCCCATTTTTTTTAACTGATGAAAGAATCAGTTCTTAGTATGACTTTCTGGATTGCCAAAGAACTAATATTGTGGTTTGCTGCCAGTTTTTTAGAATGAGGACCCCTTCTAACCTCAAATAATTGTACTGACCTCCCCCCCCCTCCAACACGATAGTAGCTGTACTGTAATACATACTAACAAAAAGATCAAAGTGCACATGGGGATTCATGGATTCCTTGAAATAATATTATAGCCCCCTTAGCGTGCCGGAAACCAGGCTGGGAACCGCTAAAGGAGAATAAACCCCCCATAAAGTGAATATAAAATAAAACTGCACATTGACACAACGGTTGCTGTGGATCATAAGAACATAAGAACATAAGAACTAGCCTGTTGGATCAGACCAGAGTCCATCTAGTCCAGCACTCTGCTACTCGCAGTGGCCCACCAGGTGCCTTTGGGAGCTCACGTGCAGGATGTGAAAGCAAGGGCCTTCTGCTGCTGCTGCTGCTCCTGAGCACCTGGTCTGCTAAGGCATTTGCAATCTGAGATCAAGGAGGATCAAGATTGGTAGCCAGAGATTGACTTCTCCTCCATAAATCTGTCCAAGCCCTTTTTAAAGCTATCCAGGTTAGTGGCCATCACCACCTCCTGTGGCAGCATATTCCAAACACCAATCACACGTTGCGTGAAGAAGTGTTTCCTTTTATTAGTCCTAATTCTTCCTCCCAGCATTTTCAATGAATGCCCCCTGGTTCTAGTATTGTGAGAAAGAGAGAAAAATTCTCTGTCAACATTTTCTACCCCATGCATAATTTCCTAGACTTCAATCATATCCCCCCCTCAGCTGCCTCCCTCTCCAAACTAAAAAGAGTCCCAAATGCTGCAGCCTCTCCTCCATAAGGGAAGGTGCTCCAATCCTTCAATCATCCCTCGTTGCTCTTCTCTGCACTTTTTCTATCTCTCTCTCAATATCCTTTTTTGAAGATGTAGCAAACTAGAACTGAAACACAGTTAACTCCAAGTGCGGTCACGCACTAATGGCTTCTTTATATATATAAGGACATGACAATCTTTGCAGATCGCAAGAAGGGAGCAATTATTTGGAAGAAAGGCAGAGGTTTCCAATTGTGTCTCATTAGAAAAGACAAAGAAGAAAAGCTACACTCTAAAACACTCTAAAACACTGACATGTGTAGGAGCAACGAGTCTCAGAACCTAGCCTAAAAACTGCGGTCCCTGCAGGCCCAAAATGGAAAACCACTAAAATACCCAAAAATGAACCCAGCATTTTGATACCCCCCACAAGGTGATGCCCTGGGCAGCTGCCCACCTTGCCCAATGGGCATTACGCCAGTGTACATAATATACTCCAATGAAGAACACTGTAGATTCATCAGAACGATCATGGGCCTATATAATTAAACTTCAGCAGAACACATTTCTCTCTCTCTCTCTCTCTCTCTCTCTCTCTGTGTGTGTGTGTGTGTGTGTTTGTGTATGCATGCGTGCGTGCATGCGTGTGTGTGTGTTAGGCAGCAGAATCTGATCTCCTAAATAAAACCTGTGAAGCAAAATGACAAGACACAAGAACTTGACAAATATTTTTTTAAAATATCTTTTTTTCAGAGTGTAACTGACAGTAAATTTAAATGCTACAAGAGAAAAAGTACAAACCATTCTTTGTCAGAATATGATAAAACAGAAGAAACATGAATATGGATTTTTTCAGGGTTGACCACACAAGACTTCCTGCTCAGCAGGGGCACCGAATTAGTCATGTATCAGGCCCCCAAAGTTGTTAGAAAACCACTCTAATTTTGTATCTGCTCAAGGACGATGCCTGCCCCTTTCACTCTCTGAGGCCATCGTTAAAGCCACTCTCCTGTGGGGCTACTCAAGAAAGGGATGCTGATGAGTGCAGTAGGCCCCTTAAAAAGCAGGAGAATGGGGGCCAAGAAGGACAAAAGGATGTATTGGAGAAGACCTAGAAGTTAACAGGTAGGATAAGGTGGACATAAACCCCCAACCATTTCTATTTGAGTGCAAGGGACAGTGCTTTAACCAAGGTAGACTCTTGTGCGTGAGAAATACATTCTTAGACAGATTTCCATGCACTCAAGAACAAAAATAAATAAATAGAATAGTTACCATTTGTATGCCCTCAAAAAAAAGAGACGACTTGTTCTCTTCCATCAGTAAAGAAAGATGTGGACAAGCATGGGTCAGTACAATCCTAGGCATCAGTTCTTGGGACTGAAGGGTCAACAAGAACTGAAATCCTTCTGACTGTTGATTCTCAGGATAAAATGGTGGGTATATTATGTGGGGTGACCACACCAGACTTCCCTATCAATACTAGCATTCTGGGGCACCAAACAAAATATGGTTCAGGCCCAAGTAATCCATGGAAACATCCTCTAATTATCTACCCGCTGGTCTGCTGATGGACGACGCCTGGCGTGTTCACTGTATGAGGCCATTGTTAAAGCCATTCTCCTGTGGGGCTACTCAAAAATGGGATGCTGCTGAGTGCAGTAGGCCCATTAAATAGCAGGAGAATAGTGGCCAAGAAGGACATAAAATCCCTACTGGAGAAGACCAAGAAGATAACAGGTAGGATAAAGTGGACATAAGCCCCAACCATTTCTATTTGAGTGCAAGGGACAGTGCTTTAACCAAGGTGGACCCATGTGCATCAAACATGTGTTCATAGAGAGATTTCCATGCTTTCCAAAACAAAAACCAGAATAGTTACACTCACTCTGGCTCATTCGCACATGCGGATTAATGCCCTTTCAAACTGCTTTCAGTGCTCTTTGAAGCTGTGCGGAATGGCAAAATCCACTTGCAAACAGTTGTGAAAAGTGGTTTGAAAACGCATTATTTTGTATGTGCAGAAGGGGCCTCTGTTAAAGGTTACCATTTGCAATGACCTCCCCAAAAGAGATGACTTGCTTTCTCTTCCATTGGTAAAGAAAGATGTGGACAGGCATAGGTCAGCACAAACTTAGGCATCAGTTCTTGGAACTGAAGGGTCAACAAGAACTGAATTCCTTCTGACTGTTGATTCTCAGGAGAAAATGGTGGGTATAGTTGCCAAGTTTCTGTTGGATATTATTGGCACATCTGCTAAGGGAGATTTTTATATTAAATGATGGTTATTTGAGTTGTAACTAGGGCCGTTTCCGCACGGCCAAAAGCAGCGACGCGATGACGTCGCAAATTGCGACGCCTCCGAAAAAAAGCGTTCGCACAGACAGGCGGAACTGCGGGCGTCCGCAGCCCCGCAGATAAATGTCGGTTCGCACGGAAGCGCTGCGAAAGCGGCTGCTGACCTCACCATCATGGCCGCTGGAGCAGTTCAGCCCTCCCAAAATGGCCGCCGCTACTGCGGGAGATCGTTTGGCAGGCGCCGTTGGAGGACGGCTCCGTGGCGGCTGTTCGCACGAGTGCGCCGTCGATGCGTCACATGGGGAAAAAGAGTGGTTTAAAGCGTTTTCTGAATACGGCGTCTTCGCGCCGGTTTAGCGTTTTCGCGACGGCGCGAATGCGCACCTCCACCGCTGCGCGTGCGAACGCTCTCGCTATGGCGGTTCTTTTTCCGTTGCCACGACGTCATATTTCGCCCGTGCGGAAACGGCCTATGTTATTCTGGTTGTAAAACGTTTTTGGTTACAAATTGTTTTACTGTATGATGCCAATAAAGGCTTTGTGTGTGTGTGGTGGGTATATATTTTGCCTCAAGCTCTGCAACTGTGGAAAGTGTGGCATCTTCAGTATTAAGGAAGTGTTAAGAATGCATCAATAGAAAGTGTGAAAATAGTGTTGCCTCCTCAGCCAAGCTGCCATTTGGGGGGCAGTTTCAGGTTAGTTACAAAGAGGAATTCATTTTTTTTTCTTGTTACTGAGGTGGTTGATCTTGGCAATTAAAATTCAACTCACTGAATTTTGGCTAGGCAATTACTAAGACTAGCAATAATAGTGGGAGTGAATAAATTAGAGGTACATCCCTTAGTGATGACCCTAAAATGAAAGACCATTCTAAAGTGCCCTATCATTGAACAGAACAGGTGATTTGGGTTCAGGACCCACTGGTGGTATCTGTGTGAGGGAACAGAATTTGGAGCAAAGAATCACTTCGCATGTCGATGACTTTAAGACACCATCCTACAGCAAAAAACATGAATGTATTCTTCACCTTTTTTGCTTTATAAGTTGCTCCTTCTTGCATTTGTTGAGATCCCGGGTTCTCCAGCACAATGATGTAGCATTTGGGGAAGAAGATACATCCCAATAAACCAGCACTGGAGGTCAAGATGGAGAAGACTTCCACAGCTACCATATATTTCCCCTTGGTGCTCCAATAGGTTGGGACAAAGGTCATCCAAACACTGCAGAAGACCAGCATGCTGAAAGTGATGGATTTGGTTTCATGGAAACTATCTGGTAACTTCCTGGCTAGGAAGCCCACAGTGAAGCTCACAGCTGCCAGGAACCCCATAAAGCCCAGGAGAAAGTAAAACATGGCCACTGACCCTTCGTTACATTCCACAATGATTTCTCTAGTTTCTGAGTGCATATCAAAATGTGGGAAGGGAGGAAAGGTTGCAAGCCACACAGTGCAAAGAATGGCTTGAAAGAGGGAGCAGGAGACCACTATCGACCAAGCCAGTCTTCCCCCGACCCATTTCCTCATCTTGGACCCTGGCTTGGTAGCCACAAAGGCTAGAATCCACAGTGATGGTTTTGGCCAACACGCAAGAAACAGCCACTGAGAAAATGCAGCCAAATGCAGCTTGACGGATGAGGCAGGTCCCTTTCTCAGGTCTTCCAAGGAAGAGCAAAGCACAAAGGAAGCACAGGAAGAGAGAGACGAGGAGAATGTAGGAGAGGCTGCGGTTGTTGGCCTTCACAATAGGCGTGTTCTGGTGCTTCACGAAAGTTCCCAAGACCCAAGCTGTGATGAAAGAAAGGGAAACAGCCAAAATAGCATGTAAACTAGTCCCTAAAGGCTCTTCGTATGACAGGTAGCTGACGTCTTTGGGAAGGCATGAATCTTGGTGTCTGCTAGGGTAATGATCTTCAGGGCACTGGAAACAGTCATCCATGTCTGAAAAATGAAATTTGGGTTGCTATACAGGTATACTTATGCAGTGCTTCAATTTCATGATTGCATTGCAATTTTCAGGCTGGTGTGCTTGACTCACATTATTTTTTGTTTTTATATGCCACTCTGAATCTTGCTTTGCAAGTGAGAAGGGAGATAAACTGTTTCAATAAATACAATACATAGCAAAATAGAGCTCAAAGCAATCAGCACAAACTGGAATGTGGAATGAGACTTTGAATTGTGGAAAGATGAGTTTCGACTCCGCTCAACCAGTCATACTTGCAGTAAGTCAGACTCCACTTGAATACAGAAGCTGCTGGAATTTTAGTAGTCAACTGGGCAAGGGAATCCCTACTAAATGAGGTGGTTTTCTACCCCTAAGGCCCCTTTCCACACACGCAAAATAATGCCTTTTCAAACCACTTTCACCACTGTTTGCAAGTGGATTTTGCCATTCCGCACAGCTCCAAAGAGCACTGGAAGCAGTTTGAAAGTGCGTTATTCTGCCTGTGCGGAATGAGCCTAAGTAACACTCCTAGCACTGGCCTTCATGGGTATGTTGTATTTTGTTCCTTTTTTCCCATCGAAGTAAATGCTGTACACAACAGTTCACTCACTCCAGGCACTCAGTCAAACTTCATCAGTATCATAACAGTAAAATGAGTAATATTTGCCAGCATTCTGGAAATGTGTGTTTTATTATATTATTTATGATCCAGATTATAGTTTACATATTCCATTAAGTGTACACAGTGTATACAACTCCTCTTACCTATCTGGTTTGTAATCTTCCCTTGTGGACACGGAATACAATTGTAGCAGCAAAATGGTTTCCCTTCTTTCTTTGTCTTACTCTGACCCAACAGGCATGGTTTGTTACACCTGGAAAGGGGCAGCGTCTTTCATCAAGGAAAAAGAAGAACGTTGAATCATTTAAAACATATGCTTTGGGACTAATTGCTTAATAGCCAAGAGTTCTCTTTCTACCAAATCAGGAAGAAAACATGTGGGTATGGTACTCCTGGTATCAATTCAAAATCCACAACTTCTATCATTGTTGGAGTCTTTTACCCATACCTTACAAGTCTAGAGCAAAATGTACACATCCCCATATGTTTTCATAACTCCCCCTTAGCTTTGTGGATCTAAATGTATTTCTGTTTCAAAGGTGCTTTTGTGAGATAGAATCATGATGATAGGGAATCCTAAACTTGCTATGCTCATTCCTACCTTTAAATTTTATAGAACTACATAAAACCAGGAGGCATTTCTGTGGATGGAAATCAAGCAAGAGATAACTATTTAAAAACTTCAGTATTTCGCATAGTCACAACTCTAAGGCCATTTCCGCATGGCCACGGTGGGGGTTGGGTTGGTGTACATGACGCTGACCCAACCCCTCTGGGACCGTTCGCATGAAACTACCGGGACAACGGTGCCGTACTGTGCCGTCGCCCGGTCGACCTACCGTCTCTACGGCAGTTCGGCACGTCACCGAGGCCAGGGGACATGCCCCCCTGCCCTGTGCGACTGCTTTGGCCGTCCCCAGGGCACCGTTTTTGCCATCCCCAGGGCCATGTTTATGGCCCGTGCAGAAAGGGCCTTCTTTGAGCTTTGTATATTTCTTCAGTTGGTTAGATGGTATGGGAGGTTCTTTACTTCAATGGTTCAATTAGGTGTTTCTGGCTAATCGATTCATGATGAATTTGGGTTTTAACAGTGTGTTACCCTTTCACACTGTACATGTGCAGCCTCGACACTGTGAGGCCACTTCCTCACAGGCCAATAAACATGGATGTGTCTCTTGATTATCTACCGTCACTGACGAAGACCTCTTCTGAGCTGAAGTAAACATGTTTTCTCCAGATCTTCTTGAGTTTCAGAATAGAGATTTGAGAAATCAGAATATAGATTATGGGATTGCAGAACGTTGTCCAATCCCCCATTTTTGTTTACCTCTGGAAGGAGAAGCTAGGCTAGGAACCCTAGTTAGAAGAGATATACTTCAGAATATCAATAATGGACCATGGTTCTTGAAATGTGCTTGGATCATACCTGGTTGAACCTGCTGGGCCATATAATGGCCTCTTCATGAATAGTGAGCACTTCGTGTGAGGGAGCCCCAGGGTCTATCTTCCCAACTTTGATTCTAAGGAAAGACTGGTTTGGAAATGTGACCCAATTTATAATATCAAATCCAGTTTCTAGCTCTCCATTTTGGTTGAAGGCAACCTTTGTCCCAGCACTGTTATTGAATGTGACTCCTCTCAGAAAGAGGTGGAGCTAAGCAAGAAGGGAGAAAGCAAGCATTAGGCTTTAGCAAATCGTGGGCCTACACAACAAGGTCTGTGTTGTCTGGAAGACAAATGCAAAGAGAAACCGGAGCTCAAGATGAGAAAAGTGCTTTCAGTTAGGCCAGGAATGCAAATAGCATGAAAATCAAATGAGATGAAGGAGGTCCATACCATACTCTGTGTACATGATTACCAAATAAATGGCTGGCACACAGTAGGTTTATCCCTTGGAACAATTATGGATGTGCACCCCCAGATGAATTTTATTGGATTTGTGCTTACTAGACCCAATTGTTTTTTAGAAAAATCCAAAGAATGGTTGGCAAAGGTTGGATTATGAGGTACAATTTGATTAGCCCACAAACAGAATGTCCCCATCCAACCTCTATTGTTCCCAATGGAGGAAAAATGAAAGCTCATACAATTGGACTTCCTGACCTAAACTTAATCAAACATTGCAGTTCTTGTTGGAAGGGTCAACAGCATCCATCCTGCAGAACTGGTGCCTCTAACTTGAAAAACACCCCCCCCCACCCTCCACAACAGCATTGCAAAGACACTGTATCAGCTTTCATGGTGGGAATTTTCTCTCTCTGGCCATTTCTGCACAGCTGGGGGGTGCATCAGCGTATACAATCCTCTGGAGTCGCAGGGCAGAGGGGGCGTGCCCCCAGGCCTGGGCAACATGCCGGAAGGTTGCAGGGAAGGTACGTTGTTTGGAAAAGGGGGGGATGGCGCCTTCCAGCCACTGCTGTTCACATGGCAGCGGCTGGAAGCCGCTGTTTCCAGAAAACCTCGCTCGGGGAGCAAGGTTGGGAAACAGCTGCCTGACCGATGCACTGAGGGGAGGCCGAGAGCAGTGCTTTGCTTCAATGCAGCTGCGCGCCCTGACCCGAACAGCTCCCCTTAGGGACAAGCTGTTTTACTTATGCCATCCCTAAAGGGCCTTTGGTTGTTAACTGTGCGGAAAGGGCCTCTGATTTTCAGATCAATGAAAAAAAATCTTAGTTCCTTTCTATATTTGTATTGTGATATGACTTCATATGTCTGGTTACAGTGAGTTGTAGTCATTTTTCTTGACCAAACTAATTTCAGAAAGCATGTTCTACGTATCCACTGGGCATAAAATCAGAACTATGGCAGACCTGGAACACCGTCATTCATCAGATCAATCTTGGTGAAGATACATCTTACTCTTCAGTCTAGTACTGGTTGATGTACCTATATGTATGGAGAAGTTTCTACCCATAGATCACTCAGAATTTATTGAAATGGCTGTTGATCCAGAAGATCCTCTCTGTGTGTAACCTTTACTAGCACACTCTTCATTTGCATAGGAACACAAGGTAACTGGCTATTTAAAAAAAGCTAAAGCTATCCTGTCTTGAGAGAGATTACTTGTATGTTGTCTAGGACATGATGGATGTCCAATGAGGTTTCTATCATTTTTCTACTCAGGATATACCAGAAACGGCTTTTGATTCAGAAGTTTCACCTTTTCTTTATTGTCCATTACTGATTGCTTGAATCTATGTAATTGCATGGCATGTAAGGCATAGGCTACAGCATAGACAGCATCATACACACTGCTGCTGTGGCCAGTCATGCTCATTTCAAAAACGGTCTTGGGAAGATCCTCCAGTTTCTCCCACCCAGTGCAAATTGGTTCCACTTTCTGCTGCTCCACATGTTTAGACAAAGAACAGGCAAATGCATTTTCCCAGAAGACTCTTATGAAGCCATCTTCATTGTCCACTATAGGATTCCTCGTCTGAATGAATTTCTGGAATCCGAGCAACTTCTTGGAAGGCACTGAGAGAGAGATTGCCCCATGGATGTACTGTATGCTCCACCCTCTTTGAAAGGCAACTGATGTGAACTCCATCTCAGCAGTCATAATCCAGACTTTTGTCTCTACAGGTTCATTGTCAAATGCTAAGAAGTGCAGCAATGTTCTCATAACTGCCATGGTTTGACTTTCACCACAGACAACTAACACATTGGCTGAGCTTCTCATGGCAAAGCTAAACAATTCCTTCCCTTCTGATATCATATCTGCAATTGCAGTGGAAACAGATACAGTGGGAAATTTTTCTATGAAATCAAAGCAGATGTTTCTCTTGAAAAACATGGGAAGCGCATCATTTACAAAATTTTCCCCATAGAGTTCCTCTGTATACATCACTCCAATCCACGTCCAACTGAAATGCAGCAGTAATTGGAGAATTCCCATATATTGATGGGCCCCATTTGGAAACATGTGATGAACAGAAGCAGGTTGGCTTTGGTCATTCTTTACTGGAGTAGAAGCATATGTTACCTAAGATAAGAAGGAGATGCAAAGAACCATTACAAAAATAAACATTACAGTATGGTAGGGGGTTGAATTCCCCAACTGGAACATGTGAATCCCAATTCTGAGTTGGGTGCAACCAGCTTTCTCCCTCTACCTTGACCAATTTTTCTCTGTGCACCTCTGCACGGAATTTTGGCCTGTACAGAATCCCTAATGCCCAGCAGAGTTCTTTTTGGCAGCGCGCAGGGAATTTTTCGACCTTTCTCACCAGCTGAAAAACTGGCTGGCTACATCTGCCTCTTAATATTTCCATTTCTCACTTCACTGAGCCTGTATGAAGAATTCAAAATGCATGGCTGCAGGTTGTTCCTCCATTGGCGTGTCCAGTTAGTTAACTAATTAATCAAGGTCAATGCGGCATCTAGCCAAATGCATCATAAAATTTACCTCAGTCCCAAAATACCTGATAAGAACATAAGATGAATACGTCCTGCAGATGGGAGCATTTTAATCTTCTTCTGAGCCTTCACATAGGTTGTTCAGCAAAAGGGCAGTAATGTTAGAGTAGACAACATTGACAAAGGGAAACCTGAAAAAAAATCTGAAGGCCTTCTGTAACGATTTTAAGATTGCATTGAATTTATTGTATGTCGAGTATCTTTAAATTGAGTGCTGAATAGGAGGGAGAGAGAAGGTGCGGCCATATAAGGTGGTAGAGCTGTGGTTGGTTTTTGTGAGAGATTATAAGAGAGAAGATTATAAAAAGAGAGAGATTATAAAAGGGACGTGGAGACAGAGGGAGTCAGTTCAGAGTTTTGAGTTTAGTTTGAGAGTTTGATGAGATCGAGGGCCTGTGATGAAACACAGAGGCCCCTTCTGCACACGCAAAATTATGCGTTTTCAAACCACTTTCACAACTGTTTGCAAGTGGATTTTGCCATTCCGCACAGCTTCAAAGAGCACTGAAAGCAGTTTGAAAGTGCATTATTCTGCATGTGCGGAATGAGCCACAGAGAGAGAACTCTGTGTGATAGATTGAGAGGATGTGTGATTAAGTGAGATTACGACTCTGTGTGGGAAAAAGTGCTTTGTGAATAAGAGTTCTGTGTGTAAAAGGGATCTGAGCTTGAGAGCCTGTGCTGAAAAATAGTGTGGAAAAATAATTCTGTGTGAGGGCAAAGAGTTAATCTTTTTGAGAGGCAAGCAGAATGTACTTCTGTTTCTGCTATGCCTCTTTCTACCTGGAAACCATAACATCATCACTAAAAATGTAAAGGAATGTGAATTAACAGCCCATGGCTGAAGCACACTCATTACCTGTGGAATCTTGTAGGTGCTCAGAATGGTTGCCATGTGATAACAAAAACTAGCACTCGGTCCCCCAATAGCAGCGACCAGATTGCTGAGGGAGCTGCACCTGTAGTTGGGGATGACTCTGCCCCGTGCGGAGAGGAGTTCCATGGAGGCCTGATAGGTCCTGCTTGTGCTGAAATAGCTGTTGTAGAGGCTGAAGCCAAGCGTGATGTTGGGTAACAGTCGGGGGGTTTCATTGATCTCCTGAATGGCAAATGCCAAAGCCAGGATGTGCTGATAATTCTGAGTCAGGATCCTACAATCACAGAATATTGTGAAACTGATTAGAGTGGATCTCAAGAAGGATGGGGAGCAGCCCTTTGGAAGAAATGCAGAGATGTGAAATTGTGTCTCCTTAGAAAAGACCCAAAAAAGGAAAAAGAAAAGAAAAGCTATACCCTAAAACAGGAAAATGAGTGGGAACAATTCCCATTCCAATTTGTGCACGTACGGTAGGTTTAACTGGGATACTTAGAAACTCTTTCTAGCTGATGAAAGGCCCCTTCCGCACATGCAGAATAATGCGTTTTCAAACCACTTTCACAACTGTTTGCAAGTGGATTTTGCTATTCCGCACAGCTTCAAAGAGCACTGAAAGCAGTTTGAAAGTGCATTATTCTGCATGTGCGGAATGAGCCAAAGAATCAGATCTTAATCCTACTTTTAACTTCACCTAGGAACTAATGCTCTGGTTTCCAAACATTTGGAGGATAAGGAACCAATTTCAACATGAACAAATTCCATACGTGCTCCCTTCCCACAATATACTAGTCACAGTATTGTTATCTGTCAATGGAGAAATATATAAAGAACAAAACAGGAATCCTTAGATCACACATGGATTCTTAGGTCCCTTGCAATAACTCCACTGTCTCCCAGAGAATCCCTGACCTCCCAGGCTGAAAACCTCTGAACCAAGGCAGATTAAACACCCACAAAGCGCAAATAAAATTAATCTGCCCATTGACAGAAAGGTGGCTATGAATCGCCAGAAGGGAGAAGAGCAGCCCTTTGGAAGAAAGGCAGAATTCCAGGAATGACATTAATTTAATCTTTAAATCCAACTACTTACATGTGCTCACCAGTTTCAACCTGGGAAGGATGGTGCTTGAATGTTAATGGATCATAAGAGATGTAGATTTGGGAAAGAATTCCACCGATGATAAAAAACCCCGACTGGTGATATTTGTGCAGTATTGGAAGAGGGTCACAGAGGATGCATTGAGCACCAGGAGCATCACACACTGCCCAGGGCAGAATCACTAATACAAAATACAAGATTCCCACTATCTGGCCGGATAACCTTCCTCCTGGACAGCAGTTCAATTCCTCCCACATTGTTACAGAAGTGTCTCTTAGCATCAAATGGCCACTTAAATGGCCCTGACTTTGTTGCTGCAATAACAGGGCCCATTCAGTGAAAAGTGCCCATTGCCAGCCTGCCTCCAGCTGCAAAAGATATTAGTAGCACCTTTCATGTTGTTTTCATCTTCTGGATCTCCCCACAGAATTGGAGAAAGCACGGATGGTGAAAAATCTCAGAGGCTGTGGGCAGCAACCCAGAATTATGACTTCTCTGTGACATTTCAGAAGAAAACATGTTTACTTCAGCTCAGAAGAGGTCTTCGTCAGGGACGGTACATTATCAAGAGACACAAAGTTCATTTGTTTTGGGGGAAGGGGAATAACACGGGGGGTGGATCACTATGCCAGATCTATGGTATAACATATGATTCTTCACATATACCAAAGTGGACCAATTTTCAAAATCTGGCCCTTTCCGCACAGGCAAAAACGCCGTCCCCCAGGGAGCTGTTCGTGCAAACGGCAGCGGCTGGAAGGCGCCATCCCTCCCCCCTGTCCCATGCAACTTACCGTCCAGCACATCGCCGAGGCTGGGGGACTGCAGCCTCCCTGCCCCTCGCGACTCCAGGCGGTCCCGCATAAGGACAGGAGATCGCGTGTCCCCTGGCCTCGGCCTTGCGACCTTGAGGGGCGGTCTAGGGAAAGGTCGTCAATCGGGCAGGCAGGCATGGCAGGCCTTGGCAGCGCCCATACGTCCCAGTAGTTTCTTCTGGAGACGTTAAATGCGTGTAATGGTCTCCAGGGGGGGTTGGAGTCAGCGTCATTGCATTAGCTGACCCAACCCCACCGCGTAACCATGGTTGGAAACGGCCACTGAGTAGGTAAAAACTTTAATGGTCCATGAGAAGTGTTTAACGATTTACCACACATATACCACTCCCTTTTATTATGAATTCCTCACAACCGTCAACTCATAGAAACATTGCAGAAATAGAACAATGAAGAACACTGTAGATTCATCAGCGTACTCATGGGCCTAAATAATTAAACTTCAGCAAGAAGAAATTTAAACAGCCAGAACACGCGCGCAAGTGAGTGTGTGTGTGAGTGAGGAGGACAGAATCTGATCTCCTAAATAAAACAACTGAAGTGAAGTGATAAGACACCCACACTGGACAAGTATATAAGAAAAATGCTACAAGAGAAAAAGTACAAACCATTCTTTATTATAATATAGCAAAACAAAAGAAATATGTGAATGGCTTTGTTTAGGGGTGATCACACCAGACTTCCCCCTCAGCATTCTGCAGCACCAAACTAGGCATGCCTCAAGCCCAAAGAATCTTTGGAAAACCATTTTTATGATGTATCCACTGGTCTGCTCATGGATGATACCTGGTCCTTCCACTGTCTGAGGTCATTTTAAAGCCAATTTCCTGCGGGGCTTCTCAAAAAGGAATACCTCAGGGACTGCTAGGCCCTTTGAAAAGCAAAGGGATGGTGACCAAGGAGGTCATAAAGACTCCATAAGACCAGGGCTCATTCCGCACATGCAGAATAATGCACTTTCAAACTGCTTTCAGTGCTCTTTGAAGCTGTGCGGAATGGCAAAATCCACTTGCAAACAGTTGTGAAAGTGGTTTGAAAACGCATTATTTTGCGCGTGTGGAAGGGGCCCAGACCTAGAAGATAGGTTGTGGAATAGGGTGGTCATTGCACCCATTTGTATCTGAGTGCTTGGGACAATGCTTCAACCAAGGTGGACCTTATGCACGAAAAATACATTCCTAGACAGATTTCCATGCATTCAAGAACCAAAAAAAACCCAGAATAGTTACACATGCTCAGTTAAAGCTTACCATTCGTTGATACTTCAAAAGGGAGGTGACCAGTTTTTCTTTCATCTGTGGCAGTAAGATGTAGACATTTTGGGTCAATACAAACCTAAGCATCAGTTTTTGGAACGGAAAGATCAACAGGAAGTGACATTCTGACTTGATTCTCTGGAGAACATGGCGGGTATATTTGGTGCCTCTTGCTCTGCAGCAATGGAAACTGTTATCTCCTCAGTATAGAGGAAGTGTTAACAATGAAGCAATGGAAAGTGTGAAGATAGGGTTGCATCCACAGCCAAGCTGCCATTTGAGAGCCATGTTCGGGTTGGTTACAAAGTGGAATTCATTTTTTTTCCTTTTTACTGAGGTGGTTGATCTTGACAATTAGAATTCAACTTAATGAATATTGGCTAGGAAATTACTAAGACTAGCAATAATAGTGGGAGTGAATAAACTACAGGTTTAGTGATCACACTGGAACATCTAAAATAAAGGACCATTCTCAAGTGTCCCATCATTAACCAGAACAGGTGATTTGGGTTGAGGACGTACCAGTGGTATCTGTGTGAGGGAAGAGAGTTTGGAGCTTAGAACCACTTGGTATGCCTTTTACTTTAAGAGAACTTCCTATAGCAGAAGGCGCAGACATATTCTTCATTTGTTTCTCTTTATGAGTTGTTCCTTCTTATTCAGATCAGGTCTCAGCACAATGATGTAGCATTTGGGGAAGAAGATACATCCCAATAAGCTGGCACTGGAGGTCAAGATGGAGAAGACTTCCACAGCCACCATATATTTCCCCTTGGTGCTCCAGTAGGTTGGGACAAAGGTCATCCACACACTACAGAAGACCAGCATGCTGAAGGTGATGGATTTGGTTTCATGGAAACTATCTGGTAACTTCCTGGCTAGGAAGGCCACAGTGAAGCTCACAGCTGCCAGCAACCCCATGAAGCCCAAGACACAGTAAAACATGGCCACTGACCCTTCGTTACATTCCACAATGATTTCTCGAGTTTCTGAGTGCATATCAAAATCTGGGAAGGGAGGAAAGGTTGCAAGCCACACAGAACAAAGAGTGGCTTGAAAGAGGGAGCAAGAAATTACTATTGAGCTGGCCAGTCTTCTCCCCACCCATTTCCTCATCCTGGACCCTGGCTTGGTAGCCACGAAGGCTAGAATCACAGTGATGGTTTTGGCCAACACACAAGAAACAGCCACTGAGAAAATGATGCCAAACGCAGCTTGACGGATGAGGCAGGTCCCTTTCTCAGGTCTTCCAATGAAGAGCAAAGCACAAAGGAAGCACAGGAAGAGAGAGACGAGGAGAATGTAGGAGAGGCTGTGGTTGTTGGCCTTCACAATAGGTGTGTTCTGATGCTTCACAAAAGTTCCCAAGACCCAAGCTGTGCTGAAAGAAAGGGAAAGAGCAAAAATAGCCAAACTAGTCCCTAAAGGCTCTTCATAAGACAGGTAGCTGACGTCTTTTGGAAGGCATGAGTCTTGGTGTCTGCTAGGGTAATGATCTTCATGGCACTGGAAACAGTAATCCATGTCTGAAAAATAAAATTTTGGTTGCTGTACAAGGTAGACTTAAGTATGCTGCTTCTGTTTTATGTTTGAATTGGCATTTTGAGGTTGGTATGCATTATTTTTGTTTTTGTAAGCACTTTGGATCTTACTTTGTAAGTGAGAAGTGGGATAAACTGTTCCAATAAATACAATACATAACAAAATAGAGTGCAAATCAATCAGAAGAGACTGGAATGAGGAATGAGATTTTGAAATGCACAGATGAGTTTAGACTCTACTTAGCCAGTTATACTTGTGGCAAGTCATACTCCAGTTGGGTACCGAAGCTGCTGGAATTTTAGTAGTCAACTGGGCAAGGGAATCCCTACTAAATGAGTGGTGATCTTCTACCCCTAAATATAACTCCCCTCACTGCCCTTGACGGATATGTTGTATTTTGTTCCTCCCGCCCCCCCATCAAAGCAAATACTGTACGTAACAGTGCCCATACTGTACGTAGCAGTGCTTCAGGGATTCTGTCCAACTTTATCAGTATCTTTGCATAAAAGTGAATAACATCATGGAAATGTGTTTCTATTATACTATTCATGATCCAGATCACAGTTCATATATTCCATTAAGTATATACAACTCGTCTTACCCTTCTGGTCTGTAATCTTCCCTTGTGGACACGGAATACAATCGTAGCAGCAAAATGGTTTCCCTTCTTTCTTTGTCTTACTCTGACCCAACAGGCACGGCTCATTACACACGGAAAGGGGCAGCGTCTGTCATCAAGGAAAAGGAAGAACATTGAATCATTCAAAACATACTTTGGAACTAATTGCTTAATAGCCAAGAGTTCTCTTTCTACCTGTTGAGAAATGGCTCCTTCACTCCCCCCCTTTTTTTCCTTTTTCCTCCTCTCCTCCCATCAGGTATCATAGATTTGGAGGACTTTAGAGATGCCAGATGAACCATCAGGAAATGCTACCTGACCTACAGGGAAAAGATATCTTGACCCAGCCTAACCAAGTCAAAGGAGGGTGGGGTCTGGGATCTGATAAATTGCTGGGAGTGAAGGGGCGAAGTCTATTATCTCTTTCCTTCTGCTGGGGAGCAGGCCTCTTGCCTGGGCTGTGAAAGCAACAGCCATTTTTGGACCATGTGCTCAGTCATGTGAATTCTGAGAATTGCAACCTTCTTAGTTTTACATGCCTACCCTATGTTCAACAACTCCTAGCTAGGCTATGTTAAGAGATAGAGTTAAGAGATTTATATTGCTTTTGCTTTGGAACCCCTTGCTCAGTGGTCAGGAGCAGCAGTGGCCTAGTGGTTAAGAGCAGGTGCATTCTAATCTGGAGGAACCAGGTTTGATTCCCTGCTCTGCTGCCTGAGCTGTGGAGGCTTACCTGGGGAATTCAGATTAGCCTGTGCACTCCCACACATGCCAGCTGGGTGACCTTGGGCTAGTCACAGCTCTATGGAGCTCTCTCAGCCCCACCTACCTCACAGGGTGTTTGTTGTGAGAGGGGAAGGGCAAGGAGATTGTAAACCCCTTTGAGTCTCCTACAGGAGAGAAAAGGAGGATATAAATCCAAACTCTTCTTCTCTTCTTCTTCTTCTCAATCTGGTGCTCTGCTAAAAGATCATTGGGTCTTTTATTTTTAATAAATACTTCTAAAACCTTAGATGTGGAGAATGGTTCTCTGTACCACAAATGCCCCGCTGTCTTGATTGCCCTATCTAAAGAGGAGGGAGAGGAAGGCTGAGCAGCTTTTCCTGAAGGACCTCTAATCTAAGGCTGATTCCGCACGGGCCAAAAACAGCAGTGTGAAAACGGTGTGAAAACAGTATAAACCCTTTTACACTGTTTTAAACCCTTTTACACCATTTTCACATCGTTTTCAAACTGCTGTTTTTGGCCCATGCGGAATCAGCCTAACCTTTGGAACCCAGGAGAGGGGAACCAAGGGGAAACTGAGACAGAGGACTCATGGTTGGAAAGAAAGGTGGGGAATCCTGATCTTCCCCAGTGGGCTGTCCTCAGATAATCAGGTGGTGCAGTGGTTAACCCAGAGAGGAAGCTAGCCCTCCCCAGGAAAAGTTGGCAACTCCTGGGAGAGTGCAGAAAGCAGGCTAGGACCTGCCAGGCAAAGCAAGCTCATTCTGCCACACTACCAAAGTAGAAAGATAACACTTGGCTACCATACTCTTGGTATCAATTCAAAATCAACAACTTCTACCATTCTTGGAGTCTTTTACCCATACCTTACAAGTCTAGAGCAATATGTACACATGCCCTATGCTTTCATAACTCCCTCTTTGCTTGGAGGATCTAAATGTTTTTCTGTTTCACTGGTGCTTTTATGAGAATCATAATGATAGGGAATCCTATACGTGCTACATTTATTCATACCTTGCTATGGCTCATTCCACACACGCAGAATAATGCACTTTCAAACTGCTTTCAGTGCTCTTTAAAGCTGTGCGGAATAGCAAAATCCACTTTCAAACAGTTGTGAAAGTAGTTTGAAAACGCAGTATTTTGCATGTGCAGAAGGGGCCTATGTTTATTCAGTCAGAATTCCTTGACTGAAACTCATTGACACTTTGTTGGAATTAGCTTTACCTGATTGCCTGCAATAGCAATCAATTTTCCACCCCTGACTACATGCCCCCAGGCTAGTAGTTACACCAGCTGGAGTAAATGTGTGGTACGAAGTCACCATGTTCAATGCTTTCTCATCGTTTCTAGCTAAACCTAGAAGTTGTTTCACTACTTTTCTAGAAATGGTCTAGGAATTCTCCTGATCTTCTTGAGTTTTAGCGTAGAAATTGTGGAATTTAGCACAGAGATGGGGCAATTCCTAGCATAGAGACTGGGGGATTTTTGTCTACCACCGGAGGGAGAAGCTAGGCTAGCAACCTAGTTGGAAGAGATATACTTCAGAAAATAAATGATAGCCCATGGTTCTTGAAGTGTGTGGATCATACCTGGTTGAACCTGCTGGGCCATATGATGGCCTCTTCGTGGACAGTGAGCACTTTTTGTGAGGGAGCCCCAGGGTTGATCTTCCCAACTTTGACCCTTAGGAAGGACTGGTTTGGAAACGTGACCCAATTTATAATATCAAATCCAGTTTCGAGCTCTCCATTTTGGTTGAAGGCAACCTGTGTCCCAGCGCTGTTATTGAACAAGACGCCTCTCAAAAAGAGGTGAAGCTAAGGAAGCAGGGGAAAAGCAAGCATTAGGCTTTAGCAAATCGTGGGCCTACACAACAAGGACTATGTTGTCTTAAAGACAAATATGAAGAGAATCAAATGCTCAAGTTGAGAGAAGTGCTTTCAGTTACCGCTGGAATGAAAATAGCATGAAAATCAAAAGAGACGAAGGAGCTAAATACCATGCTCGAAGTACATGATTACCAAATAAATGGCTGGCACGGAGTAGGTTAATCCCTTGGACCTATTAGGGATGTACACCCCCAGTTGCACTTTATTGGAGTTGTGTTTACTAGACCCAATTTTTTTTCAGAAAATCCAAAGAAAGGTTGGTAAAGGTTGGATTATGAGGTCCACAGAGTAGCCCGATCCAACCTCAATTGTTCCCAATGGAGGAAAAATGAAGGCTCATAAAATTGGACTTCCTGATCTAAACTTAATCAGACTTTGCAGTCTTGTTGGGAGGGTCAACAGCAGCTATGCTGCAGATCCGGTGCCTCTATCTTGAAAAACAGCCCTCCACCCAACAGCATTGCAAAGACGCTGTATCAATTTTCATGGTGGGAATTTTCTCTCTGATTTTCAAGCCTATGGGGGGGGGGGATGTTTCTTAGTTCTTTTCTATTTTGTATTGTGGTATGTTTTCATATGTCTGGTTACAGTGAGTTGTAGTCACAGTGCTTGACCAAACTAATTTCAGAAAGCATGTTCGACATATCCAGTGGCCATGAAATAGAAACTATGGGAGACCTAGAACACCATCATTCATAAAACCAATTTTGTGAAGATTCATCTTACTCTTCAGTCTAGTACATATTGATGTACCTACATGTATGGAGAATTTTCTACCTATAGATCAATCAGAATGTACTAAAATGGCTGTTGATCCAGAAACTTCCCTCTCCCTCTCTCTGTAACCCTATCAGCACACTCTTCATCTGCCCAAGAACACAAGGCAACTGGCTATCAAAAGGAAGCTCAAGCCAGAGGCGTACCAGGGATAAATGGTGACCAGAGACAAATTGTTTCCAGAAGCACACCCCCCCCATGCCTGGGGGTGAGACTCCACCCCCATCGCTGCTGCTCTGCCCACCCCCTGCAGGGCAGGGCTACCCCAAGCTGGCAGCCAACAATCCCTTATGCCCTCCCCTCCAGGGAGACCAAAAGAGACCAAAAGTCCCCAGCCTCGGAGAGTTGCTTTTATAAGCACTGAGCCAGGGGGCTCAGGGAGTGGGGCCACTCCCCCACCCAACCTCTGGGGGTGTGGGCACACCTCACCATCGCCCACTCCAGGTCTCAGTGTTTATTAAAGCAGCTCTCTGAGGTCAGTCTCACCTGGCCTGCCCAGAGGTGAGGGCAGAAGGGGCTGGCAGGGGGGGAAAAGGGGGCCAGAGCCGGGCATCCTTGACCCTGCCAATGTCCATGTTGATGATGACATGGGCGGGGTTGAGGGCGCTCAGAGACAATGGCAGTAGGAACTCCTGCTGCCTCTTTGTCTTCGAGCGCCCTTGACCCCACCCATGTGTCATTGTCAGGGGTGCTTGGAGATAACAAGGCAGCAGGAAGTCCTGGTCTTTGAGTGCCCTTGATCCTGCCCATGTGTCATCAGCATGGGCAGGGTCGAGGGCACCCTGTTTTGCCCCCCCCCACTGCCATCTTTCTGGTCACGTGGAAGCCAATTTTGTGCCCCCCACATGACCAGAAGAGTGGGGACTGGAGCAAGAGGTACTCCTTGTCCCTAGGCAAGTACACCACTGGCTCAAGCTATTTTGTCTATGTTGTCTTTGAGATGATGGATACAATGAGGTTTCTGGCCTTGTTCTACTCAGGGTATTACCAGAAATGGCTGTTGATTCAGAAGCTTCTGCCTTCCTTTATTGCCCATTACCGATTGCTTGAATCTATGTAATTGCATGGCATGTAAGGCATAGGCTACAGCATAGACAGCATCATACACACTGCTGCTGTGGCCAGTCATGCTCATTTCAAAAACGGTCTTGGGAAGATCCTCCAGTTTCTCCCACCCAGTGCAAATTTGCTCTTCATTCACCTCCTCCATGGGTTCAGACAAAGAACAGACAAATGCATTTTCCCAGAAGTCTTTTAGGAAGCCATCTTCATTGTCCACTGTAGGGTTTCTCATCTGCAAAAATTCTTGGAATCTGATCAACTTCTTGGAAGGGATTGAGAGAGAGATTGCCCCATGTATGAAGTGTATGCTCCATCCTCTTTGAGAGGCAATTGATGTGAACTCCATCTCAGCAGTCATAATCCAGACTTTTGTCTGCACAGGTTCATTGTAAAATACTAAGAAGTTCAGCAATGTTCTCATAACTGCCATGGTTTGACTTTCGCCACAGACAACGACTACATTGGCTGAGCTTCTCATGGCAAAGCTAAACAATTCCTTCCCTTCTGATATCATATCTGCAATCGCAGTGGAAAAAGTTAAGGAGGGAAATTTATCTATGAAATCAAAGCAGATGTTTCTCTTGAAAAACATGGGAAGCACATTGTGTACAAAAATTTCCCCATTGTCATCATCCGTATACATCACCCCAATCCATGTCCAACTGAAATGCAGCAGTAATTGGAGAATCCCCATATATTGATGGGCCCAATTTGGAAACATATGGTGGAAAGAAGAAGGTTGGCTTGGGTCATTCTTAAGTGGAGTAGAAGCATACGTTACCTAAGAAAAGAAGGAGATGCAAAGAACCATTACAAGAATAAAAATTAATGTATGGTAGGCACTGGCGTAATGCCCATTGGGCAAGGTGGGCAGCTGCCCAGGGCATCACCTTCTGGGGGGCATCAAAATGCTGGGTTCGTTTTTGGGTATTTTAGTGGTTTTCCATTTTGGGCCTGCAGGGGGCGCAGTTTTTAGGCTAGCAGCACCAAAATTTCAGCGTATCATCAGGAGACTGTCCTTATGCTACCCCCCAGGTTTGGTTCAGGGGGGCCAAAGTTATGGACCCTCAAAACTGTAGCCCCCATCTCCTATTAGCTCCCATTGGAAACAATGGGGGGATGGGGCACCCCCTTTGGGAGTCCATAACTTTGGACTCCTTGAACCAAACCTCACCAAACATGGGGAGTAGCATAAGGACAGTCTCCTGATTATATGCTGAAATTTAGGTGCTGATATGTCTAAAAATTCACCCCCTGCAGGCACCAATGTCCTGGTGCAAAAAAAATTTGGTCGTGGTGGAGTGGCCGCCCATGGGGGGGGGGCATCCAACTCAGGTTTTGCCCAGGGCTACAGTTTGCCCAGGGCTGCCTCGTTATGCCCCTGATGGTAGGGGGTTGAATTGCCAACCTGTAACAAATGAATTCCAATTCTGAGTTGGATGCAGTCAGCTTTCCGCCTCTGTCTTGCCTAATTTCTCTCTGTACACCTTTGCACAGAATTTGGGCCTGTACAGAATCCCTAATGAACAGATCAGCAAATATATACAATCAAACCAATACTAAAAAAATCTGAGGCCAGCCAAGCCTACGAAACATGGACTGTATATATAGTGACACAAGGCAATGAACTAATTGGTATATGCAATTAGTTTGAGTATAAAGCCAATTTCTTAGGTTGCCTATTTGCCCTCATTGTATTTTTTGTTATTACCTTTATATCCAGTTGAATATTACTGATAATATAATCACAATATATCTTTATGAATAATCTTTATGAACGGTTTATGAATTATCTATTGACTTTATACTCTAATTGCATATACCAATTAGTTCATTGCCTTGTGTCACTATATGTACAGTCCATGTTTCTTAGGCTTGGCTGGCCTCAGATTTTTTTAGTATCAGAACCCCTAATGCCCAGCAGAGTTCTTTTTGGCAGCCCACGGGGAATTTTTCGACCTTTCTCACCAGCAGAAAAAAACTGGCTGGATACATCTTTCCATTTCTCATCTCACTGAGCCTGCGTGAAGAATTCAAAATGTATGGCTACAGGATTGTTCCTCCACGGCATGTTCAGTTAGTTAAAGTCAATGCACCAGAGCCCAGGGGTCGGGAACCAAACTCATCGCGAGCCTGTCATGCAGCTCCCTTCCCGCTTTGTACTGTGGCTCTCTGCTAGCGCGGCTGCCCTTCAGCAGAGGCATTTTGGGTCCCAAATGGTGCCCAAGACCAAAAAAACCCTCCGGGCAGCCCCTAGCGGAACCCAGCTTGCTAGAAAGTGGCCATAGCGGCCATTACCCATAGCCCTGTGGCCTCCCTCTCTTGCAGCCACTTGACTCTTACTCCAGGCTGGTTCAAACTTGCCCGTTCAAGGCAACTGGCCAACCCTCTATAGAAGCTTTCTTAAAGAGGCAATTCCCCAAAAGTTTGCCCAAAGGGGAAAGCAGTCTTTAATCAATCTTTGGGAAAGTGCCACTTTAAGAAAGTCACATAGAGAGGCTGGCTTTCGCCAGAAGCTGGAGCAATGGAGTGGGGAGGGTGAGGGGAGGAGGGGAATGATGGCTTGCTGGCCAGTTGGCGGGGGTGGGGGCAGGGTGGGGGTAAAGGTGGGGGGTAAGAGTGGGGGGCAGGAGCCTGCTGGGGAGGAGGCACCCTCCCCCTGTTCTGGAAGGGGGGAGGAGATGCTTTGCCATCGGCGGCAGCTGGAGCTGCAGAGCTAGGGCTGGCTGGGTGTGGGGTGGGGTGGGGCAGCGTCGCGGGGCTGGGGTGAGGCTCCCCAGCTGCTACCACTGGGTCCAAATGGCTCTTTGGGTAGCAAAGGTTCCCGACCCCTGATCTAGCCAAATGCTTACAAAGCAAAGCCTTTATTGGCATACATAGAACAACAGCAACAAAACACAGCAAACATAGAAATTTTAAAAGGGCAAAAAGGATAACCTCAGATATATACATATTATTACTGGCTCTGAATTATTTCCATAACAAAGCTTGCAACCCCTTCACAAAAAACAGAATCAGAATTATTCAACAAGAGAAATAATCTAATCGAATCTGTTAACTCAGATTGGAAGAGAGGGCGTAGATTGACATATTTGGATCTAATTTTAGCAAATTTAGTGCAATGTAATAGCTGGTGAGCCGCAGAGTTTGGCCAGGGCAGATCCACTTGAATTAAGCAGAGATCTACAAGGCAACCCAAGGAGATTTTAGATTTTTCTCCCAAGCCAAGGAACTGTCTGGATACCACATCTGCCTCTTAGCATGTTCATTTCTGACTTTACCCAGCTTTTCATGAAGCATTCAAAATGTATATGGATACCGGTCAGTTTCCTCCATGGCCATGTTCAGTTTGTTAAAGGTCAGAGCGCCATATTGCCAAATTCTTACCAGAAAATAGATACATTCATAAAAATCACCTCAGCCAGAAATACAAACCAATGATTAAATAGCGAAGATGATACGATATAACAATAACAATTTACAATTTACAATGTGAATTTTTAAAAAATTAAAAAAACATTCTTAATAGCTCAAAGGGTCATTTTGGAATTATAGCATAAAAGTATCTGGTTCCCACTTGATCCTGTGGCAAACCACAGGCTGCCACACCTTACAAACTTCTTCATAATACTTAGCAATCTGAGAAACAGAAAGTTTAACATGTCCTCAGATAGAGACATTTTAATCTTCTTCACAGAGGCCTCAGAGATTCTGTTCAGGAAAAGGGCAATACTCTTGGAGCCAGAAGACATTAGGAAAGGGAAACATAAACAAAACAAAAAAAACTAAGGATTTCTGCATTGTCAAAACTTTCATGGCGGATTCAACTGGTTGGTGGGCTTTTCCCAGGCTGCAATATTAACGATGCGTCCTGGAAGATCTTGTTCCTAACATTTTTGCATCTGTGGCTGGCATCTTCAAGGAGGTGTATCACAGAGAAAAGTCTATTTCACACTGTGTCACAGTGAGGAAGGGAGAAAATTTGAGTAGGGTATATTGTCCATGTCCCAGGGTGGGAACCAATCATTAAGTGTTTAGGTGGAACTTGCTATGCAAAGGTGTGGTTGAGTGCATTGTATTAGCGAGGTGGGGTTATCAGTCTATTTTTTTAAGTACTGGTAGCCAAGCTTTGCTAATTTTCACGAATCTCTTCTTTTGTTGAAGTTGTCTTGATGTTTGTGAATTTCCAATAGCCTCCCACAATGCAGTCTGACATGGTAACCTTCTGAATTGTCAGAATTTCAGTGTTTTCAAATAGAATGTATGTCCAGTTTTGTCCAGTTCAAGACACCTATTTCCCTGGAATTGCATGAGCATACTCTCTTTGTACCTGCGGTATTTTTGAATTAGCTGGCATGGCAGAGGAGAAGTTTTAACACCTAGCAATTGTGAAGGCTCTCCACCTTAAGTGCTTTTATTTCTAGAAAGGAAAAATAGGCAGCTGGAAGCAAAAATGTTATCTCTAACTAGGAGGTACTCTGACTGTTGGTGATCTTAGAAAGTTCAGTTGGCATTTGATGGCCCACTGTGCATGGAACTCTTACCTCAGGGCTCTTTAGTGCGCAAAGTGCAATTCTCTACCTGCCCAAAGCCCCAAGCTGCTGGTCTTTGGGCCTTTGCAGCTCCTCATGCTCTTAAGTCTGCCCATCCAACTCCTCTTATAGACACAAAGATCTAATCATACTAGTAACTGCAAGATAGAGCATGATCCATCTAGCATTTGAGCAATTATTTCTACCATAAACATAAACAAGAGAGATGGGTACAAAATGGACACCTTCTGTATACAAAGCATCAATTGTCTTCCTTTCCAGCTTTCTTCATGGTCAATTACCAACTCCCATACCTAGTAACGGGGAATTCACTTCATCTTTGCTACTTAGGAGAAGTGGTCAAATTGACCCGCTGGTGTGAAGACCCTCTTCTTTATTTCAAATGCAAGAAGAGAGAGCCAAGATCATTTCCCAGACTCCCAAAGCAGCTATTGGGATGGCACTGACCTCCACTTTCTAAGACAGTATTGAACACATACAGAACAAAGGAGACTTCTACGAACTTTAAAATTGCTAGCAGCATCCCGTGTGGTTGTTGAGGAAGCCAAGGAACAGAGAATCTTGGCCATTTCAATTTCCTCGTTATAAACATTGAAGGGGCCTTTGTTTGATTGTTGAGTGTTTATATTTCCCTTATGAGAATGTCATCTGCATCATGAGGCCCTTCTGCACACACACAAAATAATGCATTTTCAAACCACTTTCACAACTGTTTACGCAGTAGATTTTTTGCCATTCCGCTTTAACTTCAAAGAGCACTGAAAACAGTTTGGAGTGCATTATTCTACATGTCTTGAGGAATGAGCCTAAAATTAAATGGCCAAGGGAATAGAGACATCTTTGGGTGAACTGCAGCTAAGTAGCACAACATCTGCTTTGTATGCACTGATTCCTGCCCTATCTCTAGCATTTCCATTTCAAATGAAGAGGTGGTATATGGTGGGAAAGACCTCTACAGGGAGCCAGAAATGCAGTTGCCTATCAGAGTGGACCATACTGACAAAAGATCCGACTAAGCCATAAGGCAGCTTCTCGCATTTCACATTGCTTTTTTTTGGAGGTTACATTCATTGCTCAAAACCCATGATCCCATTTTGTTCCATAGTCCAAAAATCAGATTCCTGAAGAAACATTTTCATTTTGGACAAGAGTTGGCAGCACGAGGCAAAGCAGAATGTGCTTCTGTTTCTGCTATGCCTCTTTCTACCTAAAACCATAACATCATCACTAAAAGAAAATACGAAGTGTGAATTGACAGCCCACGACTGAAGCACACTCATTACCTGTATGGAATCTTGTAGATGCTCAGAATGGTTGCCATGTGGTGAGCAGAACTAATTACTCCAGCAGACCCCAATGGCAACAAGTAGGTTCTGCTGAGGAGCTGCACCTCAGTTGGGGATGAATCTGCCCGATGGGAGAGGGAGTTCCATGGAGGCCTGGTAGATCCTGCTTGTGCACAAAATGGCTGTTGTAGAGGCTGAAGCGGCATTGATGTTAGGTAAGAGTGAGGTTTTCATTGATCTCCTGAACAGCAAATACCAAAGCCAGGATGTGCTGATAATTCTGAGTCAGGACCCTGCAATTACAGTATATATTGTGGGAATTGAGAAGTGTGTTTCAAACTGTGTGTCATTGGCTAGTTTTCAAATTCTACAGGTATCAACTTCTCAAATCAAAATTCACAACTGGAGTTTATTGCAGAAGATCTCTTCATGCTGTCACCCAGAGATTTTCCAAACCTTAAAAGCCGACTTTAGAACAGGAATGCACTATATCCTGTTGGGGCAAACAAATAAATCATGCTCACCCCTCTGTGAACAGGGGCACATGGCAAATATCTTGAATTATTAACTGAACCCCAACAGAGATGGATTATCACAAGGGGCCAGATCCAATACCTTCCATCAGCCATTACAAAGGGGAGTGAATTTACTTATCCATCCCTCTCAGGATGGGTTTGTCCACTGTAAACCAAGTGGAGACTCTTGCTCACATTATTCTTGACTGTATCGAGATGTGGGGCATTAGGAATTTCTCTCCCAGGCTGGCTAGACAAATCTAGAAGAGTGGCTCTGAAGCTGCTCTGTTTGTGGAGCTTCTGTTAAACAACACAGATGCTCTTGGAAAAGTAGCAAGATTTATTTTACAAGTGACAGAACTTTCTAGAAGTAATGTATACTACTATATATACAGTCTTCCTGTCTGCATTTTGAATGTACTCTTGATTTATACTTCATAAATGTCTGGCAACGCTCTAGAGCCCTATTTTAAATGGCTAATAAGGTTGTTGTTATTTATTTAAAGTCATATATGCCTGCCAGCAGCAGCTAAAGATGGATTTGTTCCACAATGAAGGTGAGAATTTCATTGGAAAATATCTGGAGACTTTAAAAATCCCACCCCAAAACCAACATTTTACCAGCAGTGAGTTGTGAATCAGGTTCAGATACATATTCACGCTAGTACTTCTTTGTTTTAGCAGTTTCTTCCATTCGTTTGCAGTCTGCCTTGTGCCTATGAGCTACAGAAGACACTGAATACATGTTGGAGTTTTTTTCCTGCAACTCTGTGCTCCAGCTTATTTGATTGAAGTTCAACAAAAGGTCACACCATTCATTGGCAAAATAAAGGCATAACTCATCCTCTGTTGTGTCAAATTCGTTGGTTAAGTCCTGGACTGAAAATATTTTGTATTTACTGTATACATTTATATATTTACTTACAATTATTGTTTACTATGTAGGATTATTTGGAACAGACTCAAAAAAAGAAGTTTTTTCAAAGACAACAACTGATTGAACATTATGAAACCTTATAAAGAGACAGATCTCTCTCATATCACAACAGAATAGTCTCTTTGTAATGATGCTTCTCCCAGCCTAAGATCACCTGTTTACAGGAAGTGATGGGGCATGTGTGAGCCCGTCTTTTCTTCTTTAGAAGTAGACAATGCAGGCTTCGGGGTTGAAGGGAGGAAGCTCTCTCATCCACCCATTTTAAGGCTCATTCGCACATGCAGAATAATGCACTTTCAAAACTGCTTTCAATTATCTTTAGAAGCTGTTGAATGGCAAAATCCACTTACAAATGGTTGTAGAAAGTGGTTCGAAATGCATTATTTTGCGTGCGGAAGAGGCCTAAGTGTCTGCAAATCAACTGCAAGAGGATGTTAGTTGGAGTGGTAAAGGAAGGGACTGCTTCTGTCAGTCCACAGGAAATTCAGGCAGGAGATCATCTCAACAGAAAAAAACAAACAAACCCAAATGGGGCTACAATAACCAGTGAATTAGAGCAACTTAGTTCTTTTAGCTGCTAGAGGCAGATTCTAGCACGAAAATTCCCACCGTTAGTTCCTTTATGTAAGCTGCAGTTCTTGAGTAGCTTTCCTGGATTGCAGGAAAGAGAGTAGATTGTCGTTTCGCTACCCAGTTTTTTAGAATGAGGACCCCTTCTAACCTCAAATAATCATACTGACATTCACTCCAAGCCCTTGGCTGTACTGTAATACAAACTAACCCATTATCAACAGTTATGAGGATTCCTTAGTTCCTTGAAATAATATTATAGCCCCCTTAGTGCGGAAACCAGGCTGGGAGCATAAGGATAAACCGCAATATAAAACAGCGCATATCGGAATTAAAACTGCATTAACACTACGGTTGCTGTGAATAGTCGCCAGCAATTTCATAAGATCATAAGAACCTTAGCCTAAAGTGGTTTCATTCCAGTTCTTTAGACCAGCACCAGCTACGCGAAGGCATGCCAGGTGCCTTTGGGGAGCTCAAGTGCAGGATGTGAAAGCAAGGAGCCTTCTGCTGCTGCTGCTGCTCCTGAGGCACCTGGTCTGCTAAGGCATTTGCAATCTGAGATCAAGGAGGATCAAGATTGGTAGCCAGAGATTGACTTCTCCTCCATAAATCTGTCCAAGCCCTTTTTAAAGCTATCCAGGTTAGTGGCCATCACCACCTCCTGTGGCAGCATATTCCAAACACCAATCACACGTTGCGTGAAGAGTGTTTCCTTTTATTAGTCCTAATTCTTCCCCCCAGCATTTTCAATGAATGCCCCCTGGTTCTAGTATTGTGAGAAAGAGAAAAATTTCTCTGTCAACATTTTCTACCCCATGCATAATTTCATAGACTTCAATCATATCCCCCCTCAGCTGCCTCTCCAAACTAAAGAGTCCCAAATGCTGCAGCCTCTCCTCATAAGGAAGGTGCTCCAATCCTTCAATCATCCTCGTTGCTCTTCTCTGCACTTTTTCTATCTCTTCAATATCCTTTTTGAGATGTAGCAACCAGAACTGAACACAGTACTCCAAGTGCGGTCGCACCACGGCTTTATATAAGGACATGACAATCTTTGCAGATCGCAAGAAGGGAGCAATTATTTGGAAGAAAGGCAGAGGTTTCCAATTGTGTCTCATTAGAAAAGACAAAGAAGAAAAGCTACACTCTAAAACACTCTAAAACACTGACATGTGTAGGAGCAACGAGTCTCAGAACCTAGCCTAAAAACTGCGGTCCCTGCAGGCCCAAAATGGAAAACCACTAAAATACCCAAAAATGAACCCAGCATTTTGATACCCCCCACAAGGTGATGCCCTGGGCAGCTGCCCACCTTGCCCAATGGGCATTACGCCAGTGTACATAATATACTCCATTAACAACACTGCAGAATCTTGAGAGCGATCTGGGGCCTATATAATTAAACTTCAGCAGAACACATTTCTCTCTCTCTCTCTCTCTCTCTCTCTCTGTGTGTGTGTGTGTGTGTGTTTATTGCTTGTAAATAGATGGTACATGCGTGTGTGTGTGTTAGGCAGCAGAATCTGATCTCCTAAATAAAACCTGTGAAGCAAAATGACAAGACACAAGAACTTGACAAATATTTTTTTAAAATATCTTTTTTTCAGAGTGTAACTGACAGTAAATTTAAATGCCACAAGAGAAAAGTACAAATCATTCCTTGTCAGACCTGCCAGATAGAAGAAGAAGAAGAAGAAAGGGATGCTGAGGAGTGCAGGAAGGCCTTAAAGGAGGAGAATGGAGGCCAAGGAGGAGAAAAGGATGTTTGGATGAGATCCCCTCCTGCAGGAGACTCAAGAGGTACTTGGTGGGATAAAAGTGGACATAAGCCCCAACCATTTTCTATTTGAGTCACAGGGACAGTGCTTTAACCAAGGTGGACCCATGTGCATCAAACATGTGTTCATAGAGAGATTTCCATGCTTTCCAAAACAAAAACCAGAATAGTTACACTCACTCTGGCTCATTCGCACATGCGGATTAATGCACTTTCAAACTGCTTTCAGTGCTCTTTGAAGCTGTCTTGAGGAATACTTAAATCCTTGCAAACAGTGGTGAAAGTGGTTTGAAAACGCATTATTTTGTATGTGCAGAAGGGGCCTCTGTTAAAGGTTACCATTTGCAATGACCTCCCCAAAGGAGATGACTTGCTTTCTCTTCCATTGGTAAAGAAAGATGTGGACAGGCATGGGTCAGCACAAACTTAGGCATCAGTTTTTGGAACTGAAGGGTCAACAAGAATTGAATTCCTTCTGACTGTTGATTCTCAGGAGAAAATGGTGGGTATATATTTTGCCTCAAGCTCTGCAACTGTGGAAAGTGTGACATCTTCAGTATTAAGGAAGTGTTAAGAATGCATCAATAGAAAGTGTGAAAATAGTGTTGCTTCCTCAGCCAAACTGCCATTTGGGGGGCAGTTTCAGGTTAGTTACAAAGAGGAATTCATTTTTTTTCTTGTTACTGAGGTGGTTGATCTTGGCAATTAAAATTCAACTCACTGAATTTTGGCTAGGCAATTACTAAGACTAGCAATAATAGTGGGAGTGAATAAATTAGAGGTACATCCCTTAGTGATGACCCTAAAATGAAAGACCATTCTAAAGTGCCCTATCATTGAACAGAACAGGTGATTTGGGTTCAGGACCCACTGGTGGTATCTGTGTGAGGGAACAGAATTTGGAGCAAAGAATCACTTCGCATGTCGATGACTTTAAGATACCATCCTACAGCAAAAAACATGAATGTATTCTTCACCTTTTTTGCTTTATAAGTTGCTCCTTCTTGTTCAGATCAGGTCTCAGCACAATGATGTAGCATTTGGGGAAGAAGATACATCCCAATAAACCAGCACTGGAGGTCAAGATGGAGAAGACTTCCACAGCTACCATATATTTCCCCTGAGCTCCGATGAAGTCGCACTAGCCCAAGGTCATCCAGCTGCAGAAGACCAGCATGCTGAACGTGTGGGAGTTGCACATGGTTACTATCTGGTAACTTCCTGGCTAGGAAGCCCACAGCTCAAGCGGCAGAGCTGGGAACTCAAAGCTCAGGAGAAGTAAAACATGGCCACTGACCCACGCCGTTACATTCCACAATGATTTCTCTAGTTTCTGAGTGCATATCAAAGGAAATGGAAGGAGGAAAGGTTACCAAGCCACACACAGTGCAAAAAGAATGGCTTGAGAAAGAGGGCAGGAGACCACTATCGACCATTAGTTCCTCCAGACGATTCCGAATCTTGCACCCTCGCCCGGTAGCCATGAAAGCTCAGAATTACAGTGATGGTTTTTGGCCAACCACGCAAAGAAACAACCACTGAAAATGCAGCCAAATGCAACCTTGGCCGGATGAGGCAGGTCCCTTTCTCCAGATCTTCCAAGGAACAGCAAAACCTGGGAAGCCTGGGAAGAGACGAGGAGAATGTAGGAGAGAATGCCGGTTGTGGCAGCCACAATAGGCGTGTTCTGGTGCTTCACGAAAGTTCCCAAGACCCAAGCTGTGATGAAAGAAAGGGAAAGAGCAAAAATAGCCAAACTAGTCCCTAAAGGCTCTTCGTATGACAGGTAGCTGACATCTTTGGGAAGGCATGAATCTTGGTGTCTGCTAGGATAATGATCTTCAGGGCACTGGAAACAGTCATCCATGTCTGAAAAATGAAATTTGGGTTGCTATACAGGTATACTTATGCAGTGCTTCAATTTCATGATTGCATTGCAATTTTCAGGCTGGTGTGCTTGACTCACATTATTTTTTGTTTTTATATGCCACTCCCCCCCCCCCCTTACCTACATCCTTGACCACTGCACTCACCTGGAAGTGTCCTCTGTTGCCCAGGCTGGCGCAAAATGTTGCACTGGCATGGCCGAGGGCAGGTCAGTGGTGGGGTTGACCTTAGATCACTTCCAGTGCCCAAATGGACTCTGTACGGCAGCAGAAGCACTGGTAGAGGTCCGCCGCGCTTTTTGTGGTGTATCTCTATTCTCCCTTATGGGTGAGTTCTGGGTTTTTTTTACCGGGTTGCACTTTTAATCTTCTTGTGAGGAGTCCTTTGAAGGGTGTGGGTTGCCGTTCGGTGATGAGCGTAGTCTTGGGCTTCTTTTCTTAATTGAATGCTCAAATAACTGCTGATTTGGTAATATTCTATTACTATTACTGGAGGTGATGCACAATCAATAATTTATATTTTATCTTAAACCTTTGTATTTGTATACCTTTTATCTTAAACCTTAATGTCTAAATATTTTTTACCTCAGGATTTTACTACACAGTTGATACAGAGTATTGTTATGCCAAATAAAGGCTTATTATTATTATTATTATTATATTCTATTACGGAAACCTTGAAGTTGTTATTAATCACAACATTGTCATGAGAAACCATTTGCTTATCATTAATCCTGAATTTATAAGTACTGAAACCATTAAAATCTAACTTTCTCAAGGGTATACATTCATCTTTTGGGGCAGCAGTGGCGTAGGAGGTTAAGGGCTTTTGTAGAAGCTGTTTGAACTGAGTGTTGATTGCCGGCTCTGCCGCCTGAGCTGTGGAGGCTTTATCTGGGGAATTCAGATTAGCCTGTACACTCCCACACACGCCAGCTGGGTGACCTTGGGCTAGTCACAGCTTCTCGGAGCTCTCTCGGCCCCACCTACATCACAGGGTGTGTGTTGTGAGGGGGGAAGGGAAAGGAGATTGTAAGCCTCTTTGAGTCTCCTGCAGGAGAGAAAGGGGGGGGATATAAATCCAAACTCTTCTTCCTCTTCTTCTTCTATTGTTCATATCAACAATAACAGAAGCTAAAGGCAAATCTGGGACTAACTCGGATTTAACATTTTAGCCCAAAGCTCTAGTATTGCGATTTACTGCAATGGGTGGTTGTAAAAGAATTTATGGAGAGCCAGCATGGTATAGTGCAGGGGTAGGGAACCTGCGGCTCTCCAGATGTTCAGGAACTACAATTCCCATCAGCCTCTGTCAGCATGGCCAATTGTACGGATTACTTACTCCATAATAATAAGAAAAGAAAGGAAAGAAAGAAGGAAAGAAACGATGTTGTTTGTTCATCAGCTGATAAACAGACAAAAATATCTGACTATTTTACAGCAGGGTGGAAACCCAAGGATACTATAAAGTATGACGTCCCAATTACAAATCGCTTTGCAGTATTGGACGATAGTTATGGGAACAATACTACTCTAGAGGAAATACCAGAGAGGCTTCTTGTGAGCCTTCAGAGATGTTGTCCAGCAAAAGGGCAATAATCTTAGAGCAGGCGACTTTAGAAAAGGGAAACCTGAAAAAAGAAAACTCAAGGCTTTCCACTTCTCTGGACTTACAGGGCAGATTCTCTTTGCCCTTGGGGCAATTTTTGAATTGATTTTCCAGCATGGTGAAAGGGAAGGTGTAACACCTGCATAACATGAATGCTCTCCTATGGCTTTCTTATGGCACGAAAAATAGGCAGCTGAATGAAAGCTGGACCTACAGCTAGGACATGACATTAATGCTGGTGATCTTGAAAGTTCCAAGCAGTATTCGATGGCCCATTACACCTAGGTCGATTCCGCACTTGCGTTATTGACCTATGTTCAAGCTGCCAAATCCAAATCCAAAACCTTTATTAGGCATAAAACCAGTGCCAAGGATTGCAAATACAATACCAAGATCATTATTGCTCAACTTGCAGTACCCAGAGCAAAAACATAGCAACAGCTTCAGAGATTTCAACACTAGAGCTATTTAGAAGCTCAGCCATTTTTATTTTATCAGAAAGGAGCATAAATCCTGTTGGTAACACAAGTTCTCAAATCGGTTCTGATGTTGTTGTACTTTGAACAATGAAGCAGAATGTGAGAAAGTGTATCAGTTGCATCAGGACAAAATCGAAAGCGACGCTCATTTTGTGGAATACCAGAGAAGCGACCTTGAAGATGTACTGATGGAAAAGAGTTACACCTTACTCTAGTCATGACCCATCTGCAATTGTAATTAATAAGTTGTTGCAGGTATATAGCAGGGCTAGATTTCTGAGGGATAATCCCAAAGAATATTGGAGAGGAAGAGCTTTGCGCTTTGCTCAGGAGAAATTGGTACTCTTGATTAAATAATCTAGTCTTTAAGCGATGGTAAATCTCCGGAGCGGTGAGCATTTGTAGGGCCTCCCAAGAGAAGCCCAAAGAAAAGATCTTTTTTTTCAATATGTAGCCACCATTTCGAAAGCTGAAGCTCTCTCATTTCTAACTGGGACAAACTGTTAGGGTCAGTGCAGAAACAAAGACGCAGCCAAAACTTAAAAGTTACAACCCATGCCCTTGTTTCTAATAAATGTTGCCCTGATTCCAAACAAAGAAAACCATAGGGGACACAATGCGGGGTGCATTCGACCTAAGTGCTCCGCACAACCACTGGGGTCAACGTGGTTTTGTACCAGCTTTGCCCCATGTAACGGTCAAAGTTCCGAATCCAGTGGGGAACTACTACTTTTTTGGGGAACCACGCTCGAACGCAGCTTCATTCAGTAAAGTGCAGAATCTCTGGCGCCAGGAATTGTCGTTCATCCAATCACAGCTGAGTGTTTCGGGCCTGCGTAGAGCTAGAGAACTGCAGCGGCGAAAATCGCACCAAATTTCTGACAAGAGGGGGGAGCTATGCAAATCTCATTCGCATCTGTACGGCGCTTTGTCGCGTGGCCTCTATGTAGCTCCTACATAGGTTTTTTTAAAAAGGGAAACGTTTCCCACCGTAGAACAGTAGCCAATCGGAATGGAGTGGCAAAGAGGCACAGGATGATCCCACCCTCCGAGCTGGGATCAAGCTGGTTGCAGTGGGGAACAACAATGGCTTCGACATAGGTCAGTACCCTTCTCAGGGAACTGGGTCGAACCTATTTTACTCGTGTGCGGAATTGCCCCCAGAATGCTTTCTTTGGGGTTTTTCAGGGTTTCTTCAGTTCATAATGGGTTTGCAATGGGGTCTCCTCGTATTTTTTTTGTGTTCTACACATGAGGAGCCTTTCTCTGCCTGCTGTGAAGCTAGCTTGCTGATCTCAGTGGAGCTGGGGAGCTATCTCTTCCCCCCCTTTTGAGTAGCCAATGGCGGCAAGAGGCAACTGCCCTGCTGAGCAAGGCAAAGGGGGAACACCTCTTGCTAGGAGCATCTGCCCAGCAGAGCCCCTCAGCGAAGCGGAGCTCCAGTACGGGGCATCCACCCATGAGAGCTTCGCCATGATGCAGACGCACTCAGACCAAGACCCATGCAAGGCCTCACGCTTCCGTTTTGTTTAATAAAGTGGCTATGGCCAATCAATTTGTTCCAGCAGAAGTGTTGTGTGGTTCTTGGGAGAGGGCTTCGCCCAGGAGGTTCCAACTCTCGGACGGCAACACTCCTCACACAAAATTCACACAAGAGAATGAGCAAAGGAGGGCAAACCCCATTACTGGTCTATAAGAGCCACTAGATTTCATATCACATCTAATTGGAGAGAGTTTTTTTCCCATTATTAAGGGTTTATAGCCTCCTAATTAGACCGTCACCTGCATCACTAACAGAGATATCCTTTAAATTAAAGAATAGGGACATTTTTGGGTGGGCTGCAGCTCAGTAACATAACATCTGCTTTGAATGCACTGATCTCTGCCTAATCTCTGGCATTTCTATTTCAAACAAAGAAGTGATATATGGTGGGAATGATCTCTACCTGGGAGCCTGAAACGCAGCTGCCTGTCAGAGTAGACAATACTGACAAAGGATCTGATACAGTATAAGGCGGTTTCCTGGGTAAGAACATAAGAACATAAGAACTAGCCAGCTGGATCAGACCAGAGTCCATCTAGTCCAGCTCTCTGCTACTCGCAGTGGCCCACCAGGTGCCTTTGGGAGCTCACATGCAGGATGTGAAAGCAATGGCCTTCTGCGGCTGTTGCTCCCGAGCACCTGGTCTGCTAAGGCATTTGCAATCTCAGATCAAGGAGGATCAAGATTGGTAGCCATAAATCAACTTCTCCTCCATAAATCCGTCCAAGCCCCTTTTAAAGCTATCCAGGTTAGTGGCCATCACCACCTCCTGTGGCAGCATATTCCAAACACCAATCACACGTTGCGTGAAGAAGTGTTTCCTTTTATTAGTCCTAATTCTCCCCCCCAGCATTTTCAATGTATGCCCCCTGGTTCTAGTATTGTGAGAAAGATAGAAAACTTTCTCTCTGTCAACATTTTCTACCCCATGCATAATTTTATAGACTTCAATCATATCCCCCCTCAGACGTCTCCTCTCCAAACTAAAGAGTCCCAAACGCTGCAGCCTCTCCTCATAAGGAAGGTGCTCCAGTCCCTCAATCATCCTCGTTGCCCTTCTCTGCACTTTTTCTATCTCTTCGATATCCTTTTTGAGATGTGGCGACCAGAACTGAACACAGTACTCCAAGTGCGGTCGCACCACTGCTTTATATAAGGGCATGACAATCTTTGCAGTTTTATTCTCAATTCCTTTCCTAATGATCCACAGGATAGAGTTTGCCTTTTTCACAGCTGCCATGCATTGAGTTGACATTCCCATGGAACTATCAACTAAGATGCCCAAATCCCTTTCCTGGTCTGTGACTGGTAGCACTGACCCTTGTAGCATGTATGTGAAGTTCAAAAAAAAAAACCATGAACCATTTTGTTCCATGGTCCAAAACAATCCTGATTCCTGAAGAAACTTCTTCCTACAAGAATTAACCTTTGAGTGGCAAGCACAACATACTTCTATTTCTGCTGTGCCTCTTTCTACCTGGAAACCATAACATCATAACTAAAAATCTAAAGGAATGCGAATTAACAGCCCATGACTGAAGCACACTCGTTACCTGTGGAATCTTGTAGGTGCTCAGAATGGTTGCCATGTCATGACAAGAAGTAGCCCTCGGTCCCCCGATGGCAACTACTGGATTGCTGAGGGAGCTACACTTGTAGTTGGGGATGAATCTGCCCTGTGCAGAGAGGAGTTCCATGGAGGCCTGATAGGTCCTACTTGCGCTGAAGTAGCTGTTGTAGAGGCTGAAGCCAAGCGTGATGTTAGGTAACAGTTGGGGGTTTTCATTGATCTCCTGAACAGCAAATACCAAGGCCAGGATGTGCTGATAATTCTGAGTCATGACCCTGTAATCAGATTATATATTGTAAAACTGATAAATGTGTTTCAAAACGTGTGGCATTGGCTAAATTTCGAATTCATATATGCCTGCTAGGAACTTTGGACTAAAAGACAATGTTTGTCCCCAATGAAGGGAATTGGGGAATTTCACTGGAAAATACCTGGAGTCATTAAATCCCCCCCCCCAAACCACTGCATTACCAGCAGCCAGTTTTCCAATCCAATCCAATCCAAAAGCCTTTATTAGGCATAAACCAGAAGTACCCTACATTCCAAGTACAATAACAGGATCATTGTTATATATCATGTAGAACATGGATTAAAAATGTAGCAGCTGCTTCAGAAATTTCTACATTAGGGCTGTTCAATAGCTTAGACATTTTTAGTTTGTCTGAGAGAAACATAAATTCTAGTAAAGCTCCCAGATCGGTTCTAATATCATTATACCTCGAACAGTAAAGCAGGATATGAGGAATTGAGTCCATAGCATTGGGACAGTACCGACAACAACGCTCGGTTTGTGGGATGTTAAGGAAACGACCTTGAAGATAGACAGAGGGGAATGAGTTGCACCTTGCTCTTGTCATGACCCATCTGCACTTATAATTAACAAGCTGTTCTAAATATACAGCAGCCCAAAACTTAAATGTTACAGCCCATGCCCTAGTTTCTAATAAATGTTGCCCTGATTTCAGACAGAGCACACCATAAGGGACACAATGTGGGGTGCCAGATATCTTATATAGGAAGTTTGATTGGATACGCTCCAGGTTCTTGTGCCAAGCTTGGATCCAGACAGGAATACCACACAATAGGTACTGGACCACCTTGGCATTAAACACCTTCAGTGCTGCTGGAATAAACCTCCCACCATGGATGTTAACAAATTTCAGAACTGCAGTGGACAGATTCTTGCAACCTTTAATAGTATTGCTCCTATGAGTGGTCCAGCTTAACTTATGGTGAAATGTTATCCCAAGGTATTTGAACAATTTGACTTGCTCTATGTCAACCCCTTGGATGGACCATCTCATGGGTCTAAGGATGTTGGAAAAGACCATTATTTTAGATTTCACAGGATTTATAACCAACCTGTTATTTCGGCAATACTCTTCACATTTGATCAGGGATTTTTTGAGACCTAACCTTGTTCTCGATAGCAAGACTGCGTCATCGGCATGAAGGAGGATGGACAAAGGATCACCATTCAGATAAGGACAGCCAGTTTTCAAACAGGTTCAGATACATAGTTTGTGTGTTTCTTTGTTTTACTTGGTTTTGTTCCATGCATTTGCAGTCTGCCTTGTGCCTATGAGCCATTGAAAGGCACTGAATAAATGAGGGTTTTTTTCCCTGTAACTCCACGTTGCAAAGTACCTCTAAGCTTATTTGATCGATTCAACAAAATAACGCATGATTCATCTTCTATTGTGACGAATTCATTTTGTTGAGTCCTGAATAGGGTTGGTCAATACTAAAAAAAATCGGTAAAATTCGGATTTGGGTATTTTGGGGCATAAAATGATTTGTATGCCCGAATCCGAATCATAGCCAATTCGGATATACCCGAAAATTCGGGTAAATCCGAAAAATTTGGGTCCGTTTTATTATTTTTTTGAATTTTGGGTGTTTTTACACGTTTTGGCCTGCAGGGGACGCAATTTTGAAGCTAGCGGCACCAAAATTTCAGGATATCATCTGGAGACTGTCCTGATGATTCTCCCCAAGTTTGGTGCAGTTTGGTTCAGGGGGGGCAAAGTTATTGACCCTCAAAAGGGGTGACCCTTCCCCTATTGTTTCCAATGGAAGCTAACAGGAGATGGGGGCTACACTTTTGAAGGTCCATAACGTTGGACCACTGAACCAAACTTCACCAAACTTGGGGAGTATCATAGGGACAGTACATTTATGATACCCCGAAATTTTGGTGACAGTAGCTCTAAAACTGCACCCCTCAATAGGTCAATTCAAAAGAAATTTCCCCAGATTCCTGTGCTCTGTAGTAAGCTGGAAGTCTCCATTGTATTAATGGGAGCTCTCTGTGGGAGGGAGTTGGGGAGCACATTTCTCATGGTAAACCCACAAAACTTTCAGGGTGTCTTCGTAGGAGAGTCTTCTTCATAACACCATCCAGGTTTGCGACCGCTGCTTCAAGGGGTTCAATGTTATGGGTAGGGTCCATCTCCCCATTGCCCCCCATAAGCAAAGTTCCTCAAACCTGGCTGGTGTCATCCAAAGACTCTCCTGAAGATACCCCGAACATTTTGTGACTGTACCTTGATAAATGTGCACCCCACAGCCCTCCACTCCAGAAATTCCACATTGACAGCAATGGAGATGTCACTGCAGAAAAAAGATCTTTGGGCAAATTTTTGTGGGTTCCTGCAGTGGCACATTTTTATTCATTTCAGTACCAAAATATCAGGGTATCATCAGTAGACTATCCTCGATGACACCCCCACGCTTGCGCAGTTTGGTTTAGTTGGGCCAAAGTTATGGACCCTCAAAATGGTAGCCACCATCTCTCCTTAGTTGTCATTGGAAACAATGGGGGATAGAGGCCTCTCTTTGAGGGTCCATATCTTTGGCCCCCCCGAACCAAACTGCATCAAACTTTGGGGGTGTCATCAGGACAGTCTCCCGATGATACCTCTGAATTCTGGTGCCACTCGCTTTAAAAATTCCGGTTTTCATGTTTCAATCGCCTCCTGCACATAAAGCTCAAGCTGGAGTGAGTGAGCGGTGAAACACGCAAACCAGCATTTTTAAAGCTAGTGACACCAAACTTTCAGGGTAACATCAGGAGACTGTCTTGATGATACCCCCAACGTTTGGTGCAGTTTGCTTCAGGGGAGGCAAAGGTATGGACCCTCAAAGGTGTAGCCCCCATCCCTCTATCAGCTCCCATTGGAAACAATGGTGGATAGTTGCACCCCTTTTGAGGGTCCATACTCGAACCAAACTGCATCAAACCAGGTGGGCAAATATCAGAACAGTCACCTGATGATTACCCCCCCGATAATTTGGTGCCAATACATCTCAAAATGCGTCCTCTGTAGGTGCACTTCCAGGGTTTCTGCCCAAGCTCATTTGTTCTGCAGTGACTTCTTAGCTGTATTGCTGTCAATGGGGAATTTCTGGTAGAGGGCCGTGAGGTGCACATTTCTGAAGGTATGGTCACAAAACTTGTGGTATCTTCAGGAGAGTCTCTGGATGACACCATTCAGGTTTGGTGAATTTTGCTTGAGGGGGTTTAATTCTATGGGATCCAAAAAGGTTAGGGTCCATCCACCACTCCCCCCTGATGTAAACTGCCCAAAACCTGGATGGTGTCATCCAGAGACTCTTCTGAAGATACCCCCGAAAGTTTTGTGGGTTTACCATGAAAAATGTGCACTCCACAGCCCCCTCAGAAATTCCCTATTGACAGCAATGCAGCCAAGTCACTGCAGAACAAAGAATCTTGTGCAAATTTCTAAAAGTGCCTGCAGGGGGTGCATCAGATGGATCGGTACCAATATTTCAGTGTATCATCAGGAGACTGTCCTGATGATACCCTCCAAGTTTGGTGCAGTTTGGTTTAGGGGGGCCAAAGTTATGGACCCTCAAAAGGGTAGCCCTCATCTCCTTAGTTCCCATTGGAAAGAATGGGGGATAGGGACACCACTCTTGGGGGTCCATAACTTTGGTCCCCCTAAACCAAAATGCACCAAACTTGGAGGGTATCATCAGGACAGTCTCCTGATGATACCCTGAAAATGTGGTGCTGATATGTTTAAAAATGTCTCCTCTGCAGGCCGAAATGTGAAAAAACACCAAAAAATAAAAACGCAATTCGGCTGGTAATCCGAATCCCATGGATTCGGATCTGTTAGGATTCGGACAGCTCAGATTCGGCCCCTGCTCGTCCGAATCCATCCGAATCCGTGCAGATTCGGTAAAAATTCGGATTTGGACTGTCCGAATCTCCAACCCTAGTCCTGAATTATGTTGTATTTAATTGATACATTTATATTTCCTTGTAGTGAATGTTTATTGCATAAGACACTTTAGAACAGACTCTATTTTATGAAAAAGACCAAAACTTCTTAAATGTAAGACATCTTATAAAGTCAGCTGGATCTCTCTCATAGCACAACAAAATAGTCACTTAGGCCCCTTCCACACACGCAAAATAATGCGCTTTCAAACCACTTTCACAACTGTTTGCAAGTGGATTTTGCTATTCCGCACAGCTTCAAAGAGCACTGAAAGCAGTTTGAAAGTGCATTATTCTGCATGTGCGGAATGAGCCTTAGTTTGCAATAGTGATTCTGGTGGTATTTTCCAAGAGTCTGCCACACATGAGACATGAAGGGATTAACTGTGTGCATACTAATTAGTTACTGAGGTCAGGGTTTTATGGCCAGTCCACTGATTAATCTATTGGTCAGTTAACTCTGGCATTGCCTATATGGAACTAGTCACATAGACAGAAAGTTATAAAGTCTGTTTCTTTGATCCTATTCCATCACAATGTGACCACAAGGTAGAAGCATGTAACCAAGTTAGTGCTAGTTAGAATAGTTAAGTTGTTCTTTATTTTCTTCCATGTAACCCACTCTAATAGCTAGTACAATCATTGATATAAAACCAGCAACTTTGTATGGGTCCCTTTTAAGCTGCTCTGCATAGTATATTAAGTTCAACAGTTAACAGATTCCCCAAGTCTTGTTCTTCTGTTTACAGCAAGTGATGGGACATGTATGAGCTGTCTGCTCTTCTTTAGAAATAGACTCTGCACTTTAACAGAAAATCACAAGAAAGGTAAAGAGCAACTTTTCAGAAGAAAGACAGAGGCTCATTCCGCACATGAAGAATAATGCACTTTCAAACTGCTTTCAGTGCTCTTTGAAGCTGTGCAAAATGGCAAAATCCACTTGCAAACAGTTGTGAAAGTGGTTTGAAAATGCATTATTTTGCGTGTGCAGAAGGGACCAGAGATGTAAAACTGCATTTCACTACAAAAGACAAAGAAAAGAAAAGATTCACTCCAAAACGCTGAAAAGAGTGTGAATAATATCCCCCTCCTTTTGAACAAGTAAATTTCACTTTGTTGCTAAAAACCTTTTTTCTAGATGATGAAACAATCAGAGATTAATACCACTTTTTATTTTGCCTAGGAACTAATACTCTGGTTCCCAAATAGTTTTAATGTGAGAAATGCACCCACCCTTCCCACATGGTACTAGGCACAGTATTAGTATCTATTGATGGGGAAGTGCATAAAAAACACATCAAATTAGAATTCTTTAGAAAATAAATGGAGAAAGGAAAAATGTTAGGAGTTTTATATAAATACATGATAGAAGATCAAGAATTCATGGTAAGAGCTGTAATGGAAAAATGGCAACAAGATGGAGTAAAAGACACAGATTCTATAAAACAAATAATAGATAAGATAAATAAGATAAAATAGAGAAATATGCGGAGTTGGAGAAGAAATTAATATTAAAATGGTATAGAACACCGAAACAGTTGGCATATATGATAAAGGGTCTCAGCCCAAAATGTTGGCACTGTGGGGATAAAAATGCAATTTACACCCATATGTGGTTAGAATGTCCAGAGGTAAAACACCTGTGGGAAAATGTTATAATGTATATGGAAAAATATGTGAATGTAAAAATAAAGATAAACATAGATCTATTATTTATAGGCTTACTGGATTATACAATAATAGAACAAAGAAAGAGAAAGCTATTTAAACTTATGATCAGAGCGGCCCATGCAGTAATAGCATTAGGGTGGAAGGACAAAAGAATTTGGACAATACAGAAATGGTTGGAATATATATGGGAACAAATACAATTGGAAATTTTTGACACAATGTCAAATATGGCAAGAAAAACAAAAAGATATGAAGTGGATTTGGACTGAATTCAAAGACCGGTTAAACGAAATTGGAATCACAGAAGAAAACTGGAAAAGAAGATTAGAAAGAATGGACCTGCTGCTGCACATTTAAAGAAGAAAAGAAGGGGGGAGGAGGGAAAAGGGGGTTAAAGGATATGGAGGATGAAATATAAAGATGTATAACATAATTCCACTGTTGTCCCCGACAATTCCTCTCCCTCAGGCAGAGAAACATGGAACTAGGTTAGATTAAACATCAGTAAAGTGCAAATAAAATAAATTTGGACATTGACACAATGCTGGTTATGGATCACAAGAAGGGTGAAGAGCAGCCCTTGGGAAGAAAGGCAGAGCTCCAGGAATGGTCCAGGAATGGCATTCATTTAATCTTTAATTCGGACTACTTACACATGCTCACCAGTTTCAACCTGGGAAGGATGGTGCTTGAATGTTAATGGATCAGAAGAGATGTAGATTTGGGAAAGAATGCCACCGATGATAAAATCTCCTGGCTGGTGATATTTGTGCAGTATTCGGAGAGGGTCATGGATGGTGCATTGGGCACCTGGAGCAACACACACCGCCCAGGGCAGGAGCACTGATACAAAATACAAGACTCCCGCTATCTGGCTCGATAACCTTCCTCCTGGAAAGGTGTTCGCTTCCTCCCACATTATTATGGAAGTGTCTCTTAGCATCAAATGGCCACATAAATGGCCCCTTACTTTGCCCACCCAGTGAAAAGAGCCAATGGCCAACTGCAGCCAGCTACAAGAGATATTAGTAGTATCATTCATGTTGTTTTTCATCTTCTGAATCTCCCCAGGGAATTGGAGAAAGCACAGGTGGTGAATAATTTCAGAGGTCGTGGGCAGAAACCCAGAATTATGAATTCTCTGTGACATAACCAAAGAAAACATGTTTATTTCAGCTCAGAAAATGTCTTCTGCTGGGATAGTAGATTATCAAGAGATACAAAGTTCATTGCCTTAGGAGAGGGGGACAAACATAGGAGAAAAATCACTGTGCCAGATCTATGATACAGCATAAGATTCTTCATATATCCCAAAGTTTTTCCAAATCTGAGTACGTAAAAGTTTTAATGGTCCATAAGATACTGAAGAGTATTAATATTTACCACACATACCACACCACTCCATGTTATTATGAATTTCTCACAGAGGTCAACTAATATAAATAGTGCAACAATAAAACAGTAACATAATCTTATGTATTATGTATTCTACTCCAATCAAGAACATTATAGATTCATCAGCACTATCATGGGCCTAAATAATTAAACTTCAGCAAAAAGAAATTTAATCATCCAGAAAACATTTATCTGTGTGTGTGTGTGTGTGTGTGTGTGTGTGTGTGTGAGAGAGAGAGAGAGAGAGAGAGAGAGAGAGAGAGAGAGAGAGAGAGAGAGAGAGAGAGAGAGGTATGGGGTGGGGGATGGAATCTGATCTCCTAAATAATAGAGAAGTAAAATTACAAGATACCATACTATAGAAGTACAAATGAAAATCTCTTTTTTATTTCAGAGTGGAAAAACAGAATTCACAAGAGAAAAACTACAAACCGTTCTTTATTAGAATATGGCGAAAAAGAACAAATATGGGTTTGTTTAGAGGTGACCACACCAAACACTGAACTAGGCATGTCTCAGGCCCAAGGAGTCTGTGGAAAACCCAACTAATGATCTATCCACTTGTCTGCTGATGCATGACAGCTGGTCCTTTCACTGTCTGAAGCCATTGTTAAAGTCATTCTCCTGTGGGGCTTCTTAAAAATGGGATGCCACTGGGCCCACTAGACCCTTTAAGAAGCAGGAGGATGATGGCCAAGGAGGACATAAAGACTCCATCAAAGCAGACCTAAAAGACAGGAAGTGGAATAAGGTGGTCATAAACCCTTCAACGAAGGTGGGCCCTTATGCATGAAAGTTGTGTTACATATCTTTCCATGCTTTCCAGAATTAAAATACAAAATAGTTACAAACACTCAGTTAAAGGTTATCATTCAACAACTCTCAAAGAAGGTGGCAGTAAGATATGGACAAGCACTGGTGAGTGCAAACTTAGGCAACAGGTTTTGGAACTGACATCATTTAGACTGTTGATTCCCAGGAGAAAACTGTGGCTATGTTCAATGTATTGCCAAAGATGCCAGCCACAGATGCAGGTGAAACGTCAGGAGAGAATGCTGCTAGAACACGGCCATACAGCCCGGAAACCACACAGCACCCCTGTGGCTATGTTTTTTGCCTCATGCTCTGCAGCAATGGAAACTGTTCATGAACTAGCTGTCTGGCAGCAAACCTTTATTGGCATAGACAACAATACGACAATAATAAAGAACTGATTAAAAAACATAAATATGCAGTACGGGAAATAAATGTTAAGTGAAAGGAAATCTACTGGCATTCAGTAAATTCCAGGAGAAAGTCTGCCACTATCATACAGAGAGAAGGATCAGGATTGGCCAGCAAGTACTGTAATCTAAATAAATCACAGAGATCGTGTAAGTGTAAAGGAGTAAGATTCACATACTTGGATCTGATTTTCATCAATCAGGGACAGTGTAATAATTGGTGGGCCAGAGATCCAACTGAAGCAGCATTGCACAGACACAATCTTTTAGACTTTTCTTGCTTGTTAAATCTGCCATGTAACAAGGCGGAAGGCATGCATAACATTAAACCTGGCGAGCATTATGGCTCTCCTCTGAATGGGGTTTATTAAGCAATACAGGTAGTGTGCCAAGTGACCCTGTTCAAATGGGATAGAAAAATACAGGGGGGAGCAAGTTTTCTTGGCTGC
>NC_059435.1:11446918-11504418 GCF_021028975.2 Sphaerodactylus townsendi | reverse complement strand
TGCTGCATGCACCGCACCGATGCATGTGAACACTGAAACAGGAAAATGGGATCCTTTATCCCAATTGCAACCTGTTATACATTTGCTGTGCTGAAGGGTCCACAAGCTATCCACTTCATATAAATTTCCCTTCGGAGGTAACTATAGCAGAACAGGACTGGGAATCCACCTGGCTGTATATTTCCCATTCTATATATTGAGGGAATATATATTGAGGGAATATATTCCCTTCCCTTTTTATACAAGGTCTCTTGTGGAAAGTCTTACCATTATTCCATCTTCAGCCTTGACCACTATGAAGGTATTTAACACACACAGTTAAGGGACTAGATGTTAATGAGCAGGAATCCAGTTACAAAAGGTCACAAAACTATCCATCTCAGAGAGATACCTCCTCCCTCTTGAAGTCATGTGGGTGCTCAACCAATCACAGCACAGGTCAGCTTACCCAATCAGGGCACTTTCCTGTTCCTAGGACATTTCCCCCCGCTCTGTTGCGATAGCATCTTGTTCTATGACTCAGTTGGACTTTTAAACCTCTATTCTATTGTGCAGTTCATCACAGCAAGCAAAATTAAAATGGTTTTTTTCTCCACAAAACGTTAGGGAGAACAGCTTCTAAATCATCTCCAAGTTTTATCGTGTTTGCCACTTGACCATTTGAAAGACTGAATTCCTGGAATGAAACTCATTGACACTTTGGCCCCTTCCGGACACACAAAATAATGTGTTTTCAAACCACTTTCGCAACTGTTTGCAAGTGGATTTTGCCATTCCCGCACAGCTTCAAAGAGCATTGAAAGCAGTTTGAAAGTGCATTATTCTGCAGGTGCGGAATGAGCCATTGTTGGAATTAGCTTTACCTGATTGCTCGTAATGATAGTCAATATTACATCCCTAGTTCTAGGCCCCCATGGCTGGTATTTACACCATCTGGAGTCAACAAGCCACCATGTTCAATGCTTTGTCATCATTTCTAACTAAACCCTGAAGTTTTTTCACTACTTTCCTAGCAATGGTCTGGGAATTCTCCCCAAGCATGCGCTGGAGTTTTAACATAGGCCGCTTCCAAGATTAGGTTAAAAACGCGCCTGGGGACGGTAAAAACGCCGCTCTCAGGTCAGCCGTTACATACACAGGCGGCGCTGTTGAAACGCAGCAGCTCTAATTCGGCTCCTCTTCCTCCCTCAGGGCGGCGTTAGGTCGTCTCAAAAACACCCCCCCCCCTTTAGCAAGTGTTTTGAGAAACAGCGTGTTTCTTCTGCTACAGCTGCGCTAACGGCACCGCTTGGGAACACGCTGTTCCCCAGCATTAAAGTTTACAGCCGTCGCTTCTGTTGTTCTTCATTCCTCGCCCCATCGTCCCTCTGACCGGAGGTCGGAGGCGTAATGGGCGGGGCTTAGAAGACAGCAGGGCTGCACGACGGGGACAAGGCAAGTGTTTAGGGACAGGGAAGCAGGGCGCCCGCGCCAAGCCTGCTGAGGCCGCCGTGACGCCAGGCGAACGGCCTCCACCCCACAGAATTCCCTGTCGGCGCGGAGGGCTCGGAGGTCTGCAGCGGAAACGGTCATAGAAATAGTGGCATTTAGTATACATAGTGGAATTTAATGAAGAGACTGGGGGATTTAGCATAGAGATTGGGGGATTAAAGAATGTTGCCCAGTCCCCCATTTTTGTCTGCCACTGGAGGGAGAAGCCAGGCTAGCAACACTAGTTGGAGGAGATATACTTCAGAATATACTTATATGCCTAATAAAGGTTCTGGACTGGACTGGAATATAAATTATGGACCACAGTTCTTGAAATGTGCTTGGATCATACCTGGTTGCACCTGCTAGGCCATCTGATGGCTTCTTCGTGGATAGTGAGCACTTTGTGAGAGGGAGCGCCATGGTCTATCTTCCCAACTTTGATTCTAAGGAAGGACTGGTTTGGAAATGTGACCCACCCCATAATATCAAATTCAGTTTCCTCGAAGCTCCATTTTGGTTGAAAGTAATCTTTGTCCCAGCTAGCCACTGAATCCAGACTTTAAGAGGTGGAGCTAAGCCAGGAGAGGGAAAGCAAGCATTAGACTGCAGCAAATGGCATATGCACAACGGGCTCTGTGTTGTCTTGAATATCAATGTACAGATAAACAGGAGCTCAAGTTGAGAAAAGTGCTTTCAGTTAGGCCTGGAATCGAAATAGCATGAAAATTAAAGAGCAAAAAGGAGGTAAATACCATACTCTATGGCTCATTCCGCACACGCAGAATAATGCACTTTCAAACTGCTTTCAGTGCTCTTTGAAGCTGTGCGGAATGGCAAAATCCACTTGCAAACAGAGATTGATAGACTGATGAACTCATCTGATTTATGATGTTTGACCTGACATTCAGTTTGTTGTTCAGATAACCACCAACTTGAAGAATTGTCTCTAAATGGTGAAAAAATGAAACCTCATAAAACTGGACTTCCTGACCTAAACTTAATCAAATTTTGAATTTGGCAGGATGAACAACAGCAGCCATGCTGCAGATCTGGTGCCTCTATCTAAAAAAAACAAAAAAAACACCGGCCTCCCACAACAGCATTGCAAAGTTGCTATCAGCTTTGATGGTGAGAGAATTTTCTCTGGCCCTTTCTGCACGGGTTTCTATAATGCCTCCCCCACGCCGGTAAGAATTTGCCGGCGCAGGAGGCCATTCGGGCATTAGCCAAGGCGAGCTGCCCCGCAGGTGTCACAGAGAGGCGGCTCAAGACGGAGTCAGCTTCTCTTCCTCTTTCTCTTCCTTATTTGTCAGCAGTCATCGCTTGTTGGCTCTCCTGCTCGGGCCATCGCTGCCTCCTCGGCCTCCAGGGGTCGGAGGACAGCGTAGGGAGGGACTAGGAGGCTGTGCAGGGCGACGACATGGCTGGGGTAAGTGGGAGGGAAGGGGAACAGCAGAGCCCCGGCGGTGCTGTTCGCACTGCAATCATTGGAAGACGCTGTTCCCAAAACAAACCCCTTTAAAGGGTTGTTTTTAGGACTGCCTGACGCCTGTGGAGGGAAGGGTAGACAGGTCGGCTTGCCAAGCCAGCAGCCACCAGGCAACGGTGGCCTGGAACGGCGCTTTGGGTTGCCCCAGGCCTCTTTGGCCTGTGCGGAAAGGGCCTCTGTGATTTTCAGGTCTATGCAAAAAAATTCTTATCTATTTTTGTATTTTGATATGCCCTTATATGTCTGGTTACAGCGAGTTGTAGTCATTTTTCTTGACCAAACTAATTTCAGAAAGCATGTTCTACATATCCAGTGTGCTATGCAAAAGAGGAAGGTGTATTATTAACTTGTGGAAGAGCAGGGTCTTGTACTGGTACTAGAGATGCAAATGGATAATTTGGTTGAAAGTTACTCTACCGTCTGGGATCTCAGGTGATTGGTCCCATATACTTACTCTCAAGAAACGTTCAACCAAGTATCATTTGCATGCTCTGTGTCTTGGTACAAGTTTTCTTCTTTTCACTACATATCCATTGGGCATAAAATAGACACTATGGCAGACCTAGAAAGCCATCATTCATAAGACCAATCTTGGTGAAGACACATCTTATCCTTTAGTCTAGTACATGTTGATGTACCTACATGTATGGAGAATTTTCTACCTGTAGATCAATCAGAATTTATTGAAATGACTGCTGATCCAGAAACTTCTCCCTCCCTCTCTCTGCAACCATTACTAGCACACTCTTCATTTGCAGAGGAACACAAGGCAACTGGCTATCAAAAGGAAACTCAAGGTATTTTGTCCTGAGAGAGATTATTTCTATGTTGACTTTGAGATGATGGACCTACAGGTACGATGAGGTTTCTGGCATTGTTCTACTCAGGGTATTACCAGAAATGGCTTTTGATTAAGTAATTTCTTCTTTCTTTATTGCCCTAAGCATTGATCTCTTTGAATCGCTGTAAAATGCACGGCACGTATAGGCTACAGCATAGACAGCATCATACACACTGTTGCTGTGGCCAGTCATGCTCATTTCAAAAACAGCCTTGGGAAGATTCTCCAGTTTCTCCCTCCCAGTGCAAATTGGCTCTCCATTCGCCTCCTGCACATGTTTGGACAAAGAACAGGCAAATGCATTTTCCCAGAAGTCTTTTATGAATCCATCTCCATTTTCCACTCATAGGGTTTCTCAGTCTGAATAAATTTCTGAATCCAAGCAACTTCTTGAAGGAACTGAGAGAGAGGACGTTCCATGGATGTAACTGTATGCTCCATCCCTTTGAAAGGCGTTACGTGAACTCCATCTCGGCAGTCATAATCCAGACTTTAGTCTCTACAGGTTCATTGTCAAATGCTAAAACATGCAGCAATGTTCTCATGACTGCCATGGTTTGACTTTCACCGCAAACAACGACTACATTAGCTGAGCTTCTCATGGCAACCTTAAACGAGTCCCTCCCTTCTGATATTATATCTTCAATCGCAGTGGAAAAAGTTACAGTGGGAAATTTTTCGATGAAATCAAAGCAGATGTGTCTCTTGGAAAACATGGGAAGCGCATCATTTAAAAAAATGTCCCCATAGAGCTCCTCTGTATACATCACCCCAATCCATGTCCAACTGGAAATGCAGCAGTAATTGGAGAATCCCCATATATTGATGGGCCCTGCATTTGGGAACATGTAGAAGGAAGCAGGTTGGCTTTGGTCATTCTCTTCTCACTGGAGTAGAAGCATACCACCTAAGAAAAGAAGGAGTTGCAAAGAACCATTACAAAAATAAACATTACAGTATGGTAGGGGGTTGAATTCCCCAACTGGAACATGTGTATCCCAATTCTGAGTTGGATGCAGCCAGCTTTCCCCCTTTATTTTGCCTACTTTTCTCTGCACCTTCCACAGAATTGTGGTCTGTACAGAATCAAGTAATATCCAGTAGAGTTGTTTTTGGTAGCCCAAGGGGAAATTTTTTCTAACTTTCTCATCAGCAAAGAAAAACTGGCTGGATACATCTGCCTCTTAGTATTTCCATTTCTCACTTCACTGAGTCTGCATGAAGAACTCAAAATGTATGGTGGCAGGGTAGTTCCTCCATTGGCATGTTCGGTTAGTTAATTAAGGTCAGTGCAGCATATAGCCAAAATGTATGCACAAGAGATACAATCATAAATTTACTCAGTCCTAAAATAATGTGAACCAAACCAGTGATTAAATAGCGGATGATACAATGCAAAATAACAATTTACAATGTGAATGGTGAAAACATTGTCCGTTATTATTATTATTATTACATATTATTATTACATATATTATTATTATTATTATGGCTATTATTACATATTATTAGTTTAATTTAATATACCACCTATCCCCTAAGGGGCTCAGGTGGTGTACAGCATAAAAACATCATACATAAAATCGTCACAGAAAATTATCGCCAGAAATACAATTAAAACAACAGTTAATTCCTAATACAGTCTCACCTAAACTCTGCTTGAACTCCTATACATGTCCCATGCTATAACCACCAGCCCATGCACTGTTCTGCCTGGCTCCAACCCAGGCACACAGCCTGTCCCCAGACTCAGCAGTTTGGCTAGAAAGATGAACATGTCCTGCATTTTAATATTCTTTTGAGCCTCCAGAGATATTGTTCAGCAAAAGATATTGTTCAGTAAAAGGGCAATAATCTTAGAGCAGACAACGTTAGAAAAGGAAAAACCAGAAAACAAAATGAAGATCTTCTTGGTTTCCTATAGACATAAAATGAGTATGCCTACCTTGCCCCTTTGGGGTGTGTTTTTTTGAATTGACCTTCTGGTGGTGGAGGGGAAGGTGTAACACCTGAATAACATGAATACTCTCCTATGACTCTATTATCTCTAGAAAGGAAGAATAGACACTTGAAGCAAAGATGTATCTACAACTAGAAAGTGCCATGACAGCTGGTGATCTTTAAAGTTCCAATTGGCATTTCATGGCCCATTATGCATAGAATGTTTACTTCGGGGCTCTTCAGGAGCTTTGCAAGTGGCCTTGCAGAGGTCTCTCCTCGAATTTTTCTCGCTACATTAAGGCCACAAAGCCATGGATTAGAGACCACTGCTTATGGAGGGGTGGGACGACACCTAGTCTCCATGTCAGAGTCCACCTGCTCTTAACTACTACACGATGCTATCTGACTTTTCCTGCTTCCTTCAACTTGTTCTGACATTATTGTCTGCTCAAGTGACTCTTGTCTTTTTAGAATGTGACCGAAGTACAAAAGCCTCAGTTTAGTCATTTAGCTTCCATTGAAAGTTCAGGCTTGACTTTCATCAGCAGTGAGCTGAAGATCATGGATCATAACAGTTCATGACGTACATGGACAGGGACTAGAATTCCACCAGTCCATCAAACGGTTAACATAACTGCTGTGAATCTTCCTTCTTTTTGTTGGCTTGATTGGGATCCAGCAAGTGGGTTCTCACTTGTACATGTATGTAGAGTTGTGAATTTTGAAGATATACAGAATGAGATATTCGTCAACTCTCTCACATTCTCTTTATATGAAAAAAAACCTAGAAGCATTGAGAGGATGAGCAACATCTTCATTCTATATGAATTATGTTGCTCATTATATCACCTCACGTGGAATGCTTGAGGTATGAATGTGAGCCCAGGAGGAAGATCAGAGACTGGACGAACTCCCCTGCCACAACAAAAAGCCACCAAATTGAGTGAAAGGATCTTAATATGTAACATTGCCTGGATGGTCCAGCCAATCTCAGAAGCTAAGCGGGATCAACACAGGTTACTACTTGGATGGGAGACCAAGATCATTGCACAGAGCAAGGCAATGGCAAAACCCCTTTTGTGCCTTTGTAAACCTCTTGAGTCCATAAAACACTGTGACTTGTTGACATTCTACACATACAGGGGGAGAGCAAAGGAGACCAACTGGTTTGTAGGAACCTTGGATTAGATTTTGAAGGATTTTAAATTACTTTTCATTGGTGGGATTTTTTTAAATCATTGAGCTTTATACTCTTCCTTATGAGAATGTCATCTCGTATCACCAACATAGATGCTCCTAAAACCGATGTGGCTGAGAGAATACAGGCATCTTGGGTGGGCCACAGCTCAGTAGCACAACATCTGCTTTGTAATCCACTAGTCCTGCTCAATCTCTCTGGAAACAGAACACACTTCTATTAATACTGCTATGCATCCCTTCTACCTGGAAACCATAACATCATCACTAAAAATCTAAAGTAATGTGAATTAACCCGCCAATGACTGAAGCACACTCATTACCTGTGGAATCTTGTAGGGTGCCTAGAATGGTTGCCATGTGATAACAAAAGCTAGCCCTTGGTCCCCCGATGGCAACTACCGGATTGTTGATGGAGCTACACTTGTAGTTGGGGATAAATCTGCCCTGTGCAGAGAGGAGTTCCATGGAGGCCTGATAGGTCCTTGCTTATGCTTGAAATAGTTGGGTTGTGAGGCTGGGAAGCCAAGCTGATGTTGGTAGCAGTTGGGGCTGCATGATCTCCTGAACGGCAAATACCAAAGCCAGGATGTGCTGATAATTCTGAATCAGGACCCTGCAATCACAGTATTTATTGTGAAACTGATAAGTGTGTTTCAAACTGTGTGTCATTGGCTAAATAAATTCATATATGCTTGCCAGCAACTTTGCACTAAAAGACAGATTTGTCCCCAATGAAGGGAATTTGGGGAATATCACTGGAAAAATATCTGGAGACTTTAAAATCCCATCCCCCCCAACCAGTGCATTACCAGCAGCTACTGGTCAATCAGGTTCAAATACATATTTTGTGTGCTTCTTTGATTTGCTTGGTTTTCTTCCACACATTTGCAATCTGCCTTGTGCATTTGAGCACTAAAAGGCACTGAATAAATGTTGGGTTTTGCTGCATCTCTATACTACAAAGTACCTTTCAGCTTATTTGATCGATTCAACAGGGATCACCATTAATGGGGAAAATAAGGCTTCAGTCATCCTCTGTTGTGTCGAATTCATTTTGTTTTGTCCTGAATGCAGTTTATGTTGTATTTAATAGATACATTTGTATTTACTTGTAATGCATGTTTATCATGTGAAACGCTTTGGAACAGACTCTATTTTATCTAAAAAAGTCTTAAACATAAGACATCTTCGAAAGACAGTTGAATCTCACTCATATCACAACAGTAAAGTCACTTTGTTTGCAATAGTGATTCCCCGCAGTCTCGATTCTTTGTTTACAGGAAGTGATGGGGCATGTGCGAGCCATTTTACTTCTGTAAAAATAGACTCCTCCGTCCATAATGGAGGCTTCCAGGATCAAAGGGAGAAGCTCTCTCACCCGCCCATTTTAAGTGTCTGCAAATCAACTGCAAGAGTTAACTGGCTGTAGAATAGCAAGGGCTTCTTCTGTCAGCCTGGAATTTGGATGGGTGGATCATTTGCATGAGTACATTTCAGTAGAAAAACCTAAAAGCAAACCTACATCCAGGTACACTGAAAACAGTGGGAACTTTCTAGATTGCCAAAGGGCGATTTCCCACTGGCGATTAATCCTGGGAGAGTCACCCGAAATATCCAGGTTTCCTCGCAATCTCCCCACTGCTGAACTGCGGAGCACAGATCAGTCCCGTTTCTGGCCCTCCCTCACCCCATCACAGGATTTTCCTGGACCTGCTTGTATATGCACCTTTTTTTGGGACCCAATGGGAGCTACTAGAAGATGGGGTTATATTTGAGGGTCCAAACTCTTTGGCCTCAAGAACAAACTTCAATTAAACAAAGTGGTATCATCAGAGGTTCTCATTGATACCACCCAGGTTTGGTGAAGTTTTAACCAGGGGCTCCAAACCATAACTCCCAAAAGTGGTGTTCCCATCCCCCATTGTTTCCAATGGGGCCACAGGGAGATAGGGTGACACATCTGAGGGTCCATAACTTTGGTCTCTATGAACCAAACTTCATCAAATCTGTGGTATCACTGTAGGGTCACCTAAAGATACCTGGACATGTTGGTGCTGCTAACTCTTAACAATTGCACCTCTGACAGCAGGCACTCACAAAAGGGCAGGCCTAGACGCCTCACTAGAAACATGCTGCAGTGAGAATAAACCGGATGAAAAGATTATCTCCTTTGAAACTTGGTTGCATCTGGACTAAATTTTCAGTGGGAATTCGGGCCAAAGAGCTAAAATTTGTGGTTTGCTAATAGTTTTCTCTCTTTGGAGGAGGACCCCGTAACCCTCAAAGAATTCTGTAGACCTCCCAATAAGGATAGTATTTTACTGTAAATATCCATTGCTTGAGAAATAAATACTGACACAAAGTTTAAAATGGCAATGCTTAGTGCATTTGGGGATTCATGGATCCATTGGAATAACTCTGTAGCCCTCATAGGGTGCTTGGACCCAGGCTGAGACACACTAAACGAAAGCAGAGGAAACATCCATATAGTGCAAATAAAATAAATCTGCACTTTAACACAAAAGGTGCTCTGGATCACAGGAAGGGTAATGTGCAGCCCTTTGGAAGAAAGGCAGAGATGTGAAATTGTATTTCACTACCAAAGACAAAGAAAAGAAAAACTACACTCCAAATCACTGAAAAGAGAGCGAATAATATTCCCTTCCTATTTTTTTTTGCACACTTCCCACATTATACTAGTCACGGTATTAGTAACTGTTCATGAAGAAATGCATAAAGAAGAAATCAAACAAGTAACCTTAGGGCATTGAAATGGACTTGTGATCCCTGCAATAACTCCACCGGTCTGAGAAAACTCTGGCCCTTAGGGCTGAGAAAACAGAAGTAGATAGAATAAACAATTCACAAAGTGCAAATAAAATAAATCTGGGTACATTGGACACAATGTTGGCTATGGATGACAAGAAGGGGTAGCGCAGCCCTTGGAAGAAAGCAAGTAGAGCTCCAGGAATGGCATTCATTTAATCTTTAAATCCAACTACTTACATGTGCTCACCAGTTTCAACCTGGGAAGGATCGTGATCGAATGCTAATGCATCAGAAGAGATGAAGATTTGGGAGAATGCCACTGGCGATAAAAAATCCCCCAACTGGTGATACTTATGCATCATTGGGAGGGTCATGATGGTGCATTGAGCAACCAGGAGTATCACACACTGCCCAGGGTGGAGCATCTACTACAAAATACAACACTACCACTATCTGGCTCAACCTTCCTCCTGACACAGCAGTTCGATTCCTCCCACATTATTATGGAAGTGTCTCTTAGCATCAAATGGCCACATAAATGGCCCCTGACTTTATCCAGCCAGTGAAACGGGCCAATGGCCAAACTGCAGCCAGCTTCAAGAGATATTAGTAGTATCTTTCAGGTTGCTTTACATCTTCTGAATCTCTCCAGAGAATTGGAGAAAGCTGCAGGTGGTGGATAATTTCAGGAGGTCAGGGCAGCAACCCCGAATTATGACTTCTGTGATACTTCATAAGAAAAAAATGTTTACTTCAGCTCAGAAGAGGTCTTCTTCTGGGACAGCCGATTATCAGGAGATTATCAGCCGATTATCAGGAGATACAAAGTTCAATGGTTTGGGGGAAGGAGACTAACACACACACAAAATCACTGTGCCAAATCTATGATACAGCATCAGATTATTCATATGTCCCAAAGTGGAGCAGTTTTTCAGAATCTTAGTTGGTAAATGCTTTAATGGTCAATGAGATACTGAAGTGTTAAACTATTCACCACACGTACACCATTCCCTTTTATTGTGGATTCCTCATAGAGGTCAGCTAATGGAAACATTGCAGCAATAAAACAATGCCATAGTCCTACCTATTATACTCCAGTTAAGAACACTGTAGATTCATCACCAGGATCACAGGCCTATATAATTAAACTTCAGCAAGAAGAAATTTAATCAGCCAGAACACATATCCCTCTGTGTGTGTGTGTGTGTGTGTGTGTGTGTGTGTGTGTGTGTGTGTGTGTGTGTGTGTGTGTTAGTGTGTTAAGGGGAAAGAATCTGTGAAGTAAATAAGACCTGTGAAGTAAAATGACAGGACACAAGAACTTGACAAATATTTTTTTTTAAAATCTCTTTTTTTCAGAGTGTAACTGGCAGTAAAATTAAAAGTTACAAGAGAAAAAGTACAAACCATTCTTTATCAGAATATGATAAAACAGAAGAAATATGCACCGAATTAGTCATGTATCAAACCCCAAAAGTCAATAGAAAACCCCTCTAATTATGTATCTGCTCAAGGATGATGCCTGCCACTTTCACTCTCTGAGGCCATTGTTAAAGCTTTCACCTCCTGTGGGGCTACTCAAAAGGGATGCTGATGAGTGCAGTAGGCCCCTTAAAAAGCAGGAGAATGGTGGCCGAGAAGGACTTAAAGGCTCTATTGGAGAAGACCTAGAAGATAACAGGTAGGATAAGGTGGACATAAACCCCCAACCATTTCTATTTGAGTGCAAGGGACAGTGCTTTAACCAATGTAGACTTTTGTGCGTGAGAAATACATTCTTAGACAGATTTCCATGCACTCAAGAACAAAAAACAGACTAGCTATTTAGTGCCAGGGAGTTCGGGCTGTATGGCCGTGTTCTAGCAGCATTTTCTCCTAGAACACGGCCATACAGCCCGGAAACCACACAGCACCCAAGTGATTCTGGCCGTGAAAGCCTTCGACAAGAATTGTTACCATTTGTATGCCCTCAAAAAAAGAGATATGACTTGTTCTCTTCCATCAGTAAAGAAAGATGTGGACAAGGATGGGTCAGTACAATCCTAGGCATCAGTTTTTGGAACTGAAGGGTCAACAAGAACTGAGATCCTTCTGACTGTTGATTCACAGGAGAAAATGGTGGTTATATTATTTGCCTCATGGTCTACAGCAATGGAAAGTGTGACATCTTCAGTATTAAGGAAGTGTTAGGAATACAGCAATGGAAAGTCCACAGGAAAAGTCAGGGCGGAGCGACTGGTGGACTTTTCCCCTGCTTATGCTGAATGGTAAGGTTTCTACATCTTGCCCTTGAACTGTCAAGAGGCTGGGAGTAATTCAACCCAGCTTATCACTAGAGGCCCAGTTGTCTGTGACAGCCTGGCAGGGATCGTGAGGTGGTTAGATTTTTTAATAGGGAGGGATTGTGTGGTGCCCCAAAGCCCCGCTTCCCAGCCCTCAGTGCTTATGTTAAAGCCTCCAAGCATGGGGACAGTAGATCAGTTCCGTCTCCTGCCCCTCCCCCCCCCCCCACCCACCAGATGGGACAGTCCCAGCCACCAGCCCCTTTGCCTCCCCAGCCATAGCTAGGAAAAATGGGATCCCAGTAAAAAATCTGAGTTTCCCTTTGTACATTACTGACCCCCACCTCGGGATGCTGGAATCCACCCACAAACAGCATCAATTTCAATGGTGTTTAAAACCAGGAGAGCCCAAATTCTTCCCTTTAAATCCACCTGAAAGGAGAATCTGGGGTCCCCAGGATTATCCCCCCCCCACCCTGAAACATCAGCATCACTTTCAATGTTTAAACTGGGACCTTTAGATTTCTCCCCTAAATCCATACACCGGCATGGATTTAAAAGGAGAATCTTGGGGAAATTTAGCTGACTGTTGTCAGGAGGTAATTGTTGTTAGCATCAAATTCAAACTTTCAGGGTATCTTTAGAGACTAGAATGATACCACCTAGGGTTTGCGGAAGTTTGGTTCAGGGGTCAGTTATTATGGATGCTCAAATGTGTAGCCCCCATCTTTTATTAGCTCCCATTGGAAACAATGGGGGATGGGGCACCCATTTGGGAGTTCATAGCTTTGGACCCCCTGCACCAAACTTCACCAAACCTGGGTGGCACCATCAGGAGAGTCTCCCAACAAATTCCTGAAATTGTGGTGCTGGTAGCCTAAAAACTGTGCCCCCTGCAGGCCAAAACCTGAAAAACACTAAAATAAAACCCCACAAACGGGGTGCGGAGCTTCATACATGTAATGTGGGGGGGGGGGGTTGAACCTGAGAAAACCTCCCCCACTTACCTACATAATGCAGCCCGGGCAGCATTTCATCATCTTTGGCAGGCATGGCAACTGGCCCCATACCTCTCCCATTCTGACTTGGCCACAGTGATCCATGCAACGGTCACCTCCAGACTTGATTATTGTAACTCGCTTTATGTTGGCCTGCCTTTGACTGTGATCTGGGAACTAAAACTCGTGCAACATGTGGCAGCTGGGCTCCTAGCTGGGGCATCTAGTCAAGACTGGATGACACTGGTCCTGTACCATCTCCACTAGCTGTCCATTGAGTTCCCGATCATGTTCAAAGTGTTGGTTTTAATCTTCAAGGCTATAAACAGCCTTGGGCCTGCATACCTGAGGGACCGCCTCTCCCCGTATTGCCGTGCTAGGTCCCTCCTTCTTCAGGGGAGAACCTATTAGAGCTCCCTAGTCCAAAAGATATCCAGCTGGCCTCCACAATGGTCAGGGTTTTTACGGCCCTGGTTCTACCTGGTAGAACAGGCTTCCTAGGGAGACCAGGGCCCTGTGGGACTAGCAGAGCTTCCTCACAGCCTGTAAAACGGACCTATTTTGCCAGGTGTTTGGTACGCCAGGTTACCGTTTAACCCCGTTATGTCTAGACCTCTTGTGGGCACGATATGAGGGGTGGGTTTAGTCACCATCTGCTGCTGTATAGTTCTTCCTATGATGATAGCTGTTTTTCTTGTTTCATGGTTTTAATATAATATGTTTTTATAGTGCTGAATTATTGTACCGTTGGTTCTGGAGGGTTTTCCGGGGCTGTGGCCGGACCGGTGATTCGGTTCCTAACGTTTCACCTGCATCTGTGGCTGGCATCTTCAGAGGTGTATCACACAGAAAAGTCTGTTTCTCACTGTGTCTAAGGCCCTTTCCGCATGGGTCGAATACAGCACCCTGGGGACGGCAAAAACGCCGTCCCCAGGGAGCTGTTTGCAAGGGGGGCTCGCTCCTCCCCTGTGGCGCAAAGCCACTGTGGTTGTTGGGAAACAGCGGCTTCCAAATGCTGCCATTCACATGGAAGGCTTCATCCTCCCCTTTCCCCCCAATCAACTTCCCGCCTCCTGGCACCGCCTTGGCACGTCAGCTCAAGGCTGGGACACACCCCTGCCCCATGGCCACTGAGCTGGGCCGCTGGGGCATGTCGGACGGTCGCAGGGAAGGTGCATGGACTGTGGGCTACAGTGCTGCAGCCGCTGGCCCCGGGGAGCTTTGAGACCATTCGCGGCGACCCGGTCCCAGGGGGGGGGGGTTGGGCGGCGCTATGTACCTCAACCCAACCCCACCTGGTCAGGCAGAAATGGCCTAAGTGGGAGAAGGGAAAGTTTAGTGATATATTGTCCATAGTCCCGGGTGGACAAAATCCACTCAGACCATGGCCACACAGCCCGAAAACCCATCAAACAAGTTGAACTGCCAAGCCTGACAATATATTGTGCACAGTTGTTCACCACCCTGAGCCCTTTGGGGAAGGGCAGTCTAAAAATTTAATAAATGAATAAAAATAAATAAATAAATAATAAAGTGTTTAAATAGTGTTGCTTCTTTAGCCAAGCTGCCATTTGAGGGGCAGTTTCAGGTAGTTTCAGGTTAGTTAGACAGGGAAAATCTTTTTTTTTCTCTTGACCCACGCTGTTACTGAGGTGGTTCATCTTGGCAGCTAGAATTCAACTTAATGAATATTGGCTAGACAATTACTAAGACTGGCAACAATAGTGGGAGTTAATAAACTACAGGTAAAGCTCTTAGTGATCATCCTGGAACATTTAAAATTAAAGACCATTCTGAAGTGTCCCATCATTGACCAGAACAGGTGATTTGGGTTAAAAACCCACTGATGGTATCTGTGTAAGGGAAGAGAGTTTTGAGCTTAGAACCACTTGGCATGCCTATTGCTCTAGAAAGCTTCCTACAGCAGAAGACACAGATATATTCTTTATTTAGTTCTCTTTATGAGTTGCTCCTTCTTGTTTAAGTCAGGTCTCAGCACCATGATATAGCATTTGGGGAAGAAGATACATCCCAGTAAGCCAGCACTGGAGGTCAAGATGGAGAAGACTTCCACAGCGACCATATATTTCCCCTTGGTGCTACAATAGGTTGGGACAAAGGTTATCCATACGCTGCAGAAGACCAGCATGCTGAAGGTGATGGATTTGGTTTCATGGAAACTATCTGGTAACTTCCTGGCTAGGAAGGCCACAGTGAAGCTCACAGCTGCCAGCAACCCCATGAAACCCAAGACACACAGTAAACATGGCCACTGACCCTTCAAGTTACATTCCCAATGATTTCTCTAGCCTCTGAGTGCATATCAAAATGGGGGAAGGGAGGAAAGGTTGCAAGCCACACAGAACAAAGAGTGGCTTGAAAGAGGGAGCAGGAAATTACTATCAAGCAAGCCAGCCTTCTCCCACCCATTTCCTCATCCTGACTCCTGGCTTGGTGTTACAAGTTGCCAATCACAGCTGGGATGGTTTTTGCCAACACACAAGAAACAGCCACTGAGAAAATGATGCCAAACGCAGCTTGACGGATGAGGCAGGTCCCTTTCTCAGGTCTTCCAAGGAAGAGCAAAGCACAAAGGGAAGCAATAGAAGAGACGAGGGAGAATGTAGGAGAGGTTGCGTTGTTGGCCTTCAATAGGGCGGTTCTGGTGCTTCACAAAAGTACCCAAGACCCAAGCTGTGATGAAAGAAAGGGAAAGAGCAAAAATAGCCAAACTAGTCCCCAAAGGCTCTTCATAAGACAGGTAGCTGACGTCTTTTGGAAGGCATGAATCTTGGTGTCTGTTGGGATAATGATCTTCGGGACACTGGAAACAGTCATCCATGTCTGAAAGATAAAAGGTTGGTTGCTGCATGGGATAGACTTATCTCTAGTGCTTCTGTTTTTTGATTGTAAGGCCAACTGGAGGTTGCCGTTCATTATGTTGGTTTTTGTATGCCACTCTGAGGCCTGTTTCATATGGGACGGTGAAGCGGCTGCACCCTGGCATACATGATGCTGGGGGAACCCTGTGACCATTTGCTTGCTTCCGTGTGAGTGGGCTCGAACGCTGTATCTCGTGATAATTCCTCAAGATGGAGGTGTCTCCATTTTCTTTCAACATCCCTCCTGCACAGTGATGAGGGGACACACCTCTGTGGCCAGGGCAACACCTCAAGGGTTGGAGGCAAGGAAGCATGACCTCTCCTGCAGAGCTGCATTGGGAGGGAAAAAATAAGTTGAAACAAAATATCAATCGTATGAACTGGGACTATACATCCCAGGGACTTCCATCCCTCCACACAACCCAGTGGTGGGTTAAAATCAAGCCAGACTTAATGAGTTGGCATTTCTTTGGAGGACCCAAGCACGTTAACAGAGCAGGAGGGTCTATGGGGTCAAGAAGAGACTTTTGATAGAGAGTCTCAACAGGTGCCAAAGGGAAGCTAATAAAACCCGTCTCCGACTCTGGGAATACCTGTGGATAGATTTCAATTCAGCCCTGCACCTTTATCTCTTTGGTTGAGGCCCAGTGGCTGAGCAATCACCTTAGCTAGGTGTAATGCCCTACCTCTCCTTGAAATAGCCTTGGCACCACCCTTGGAATTCCACATAAAGAAAGGAAATGCCCGTGGTGGCATGCTGGAGCCCTGTGGAAACAGCATCTCATATGCTGTTGAATTGTCCTTTTCATGAGATAGGTAGAAGAAGCACATAATCCCCTTCCTGCATGGAAGTGAAGGCAATCTGCTAGATGAACAGAAGGTTATATATCTTTAAACAGCCACAACCACGAAGCTGTTAAAGCGGTGGGTGTAAATTTTAAATGGTGTAATTTTATCCGCCAGAGCTGTAAAGGTTGCTATTATATCTTGCAATGTTAATGTTAAACTATTTATATGCCATTAAAGGTATTCAAATCGGTAACCCATTAATCGAAGTTGCCTCTACCACCCAGTGCAGTCTTACATGGCATCTAGGGTGCAAAACAGTATTTTGTGAAAAATCTGCTCATTGAGCAAGCTCTCAAACACCGCTTTGGTTGGTTGGTGGGGGTGGGGGCGCATAGTGCTGCCTCCTTGCAGAGGTGGCAGCCATGCAAACTGCTCCCCGGGAATAATGTTTTTACCGTTCCTGGGGCGCTGTTTTTGACCCGTGTGGAATGGGCCTCAATCTTGCTTTGCATGTGAGAAGTGGGATCAACTGTTCCAATAAATACATACGTATCAAAATAGAGTGCAAAGCAATCAGCACGGACTGGAATGAGGAGGGAATTATTATTATTATTATTATTATTATTATTATTGGTTATTATTATTATTATTATTATTATTATTATTATTATTATTATTATTATTATTATTATTATTATTATTATTAATTGAGATGATAAACCGCCTCCCTCAAGGGCTCAGCGGGTGAACAAAAACAGTGATAGAGCCCACAAAATCAATTGGCACCAAATAATCGCCTCTATGTATATTTAAACCAACCCCATTAAAATGCAGCTCTAACGCTTGTGGGTACATCGGGATGCCCTGTTAATACATCCCCAAAGGGGAGGAGGGGAAGAAGAGAGGAGACAGCAGGGTCCACAGATTTTAAGAAGGGGAGGGGAGGGGGGCTATCAGCCGTCGGACTTCAAAAGCCCGTGGAACAATCCTGTTTTGCAGGCCCTGGGCGGAAACTACAGATCCCGCAGGGCCCAGAAGCTGGAGATAGAGAGTGTTCCACTGAGGGGCCAGAGCTGTAAAAGCTCTGTCTGGTGGAGGCCAGCCTGCATCATTGAAGGGCCAGGGATCACCAGTAGGTTGGCCTCTGCTGAGCAGAGGTCGGCCTGGGACGTGATGGGGGCAAGACGGTCCCGTGAGGGTCGAGGTCCCAGGCCGCAAGGCCTTGGGGCTGGGTCACCACCAACACCCTTGAAGATGATTCGGAACTCAACTGGCAACCAGTGCAGGCGGCGCAACACAGGCGAAATATGATCTCTGGCGGCACCTCCTGTGCGCAGGCGAGCCGCCGCATTGAGAGACTTTGAAATGCAAAGAGGAGTTCAGACTCTTCTCAGTCAGTTATATTTGTGGCAAGTCAGACTCCAGTTGGGTACAGAAGCTGCTGGAGTTTTAGTAGTCAACTTGGCAAGGGAATTCTTACTAAATGAGAGGAGGTGGTCTTCTACCCCTAAGTACGATTCCCCTCACTTCCCTTCATGAGTATGTTGTATTTTGTTTCTTTTTTTCCATCAAAGAAAACGCTGTAGCCATGTACAGTATCACACTTCAGGACTCTGTCAAACTTCATCAATATCATTGCTTAAAAGGAATAACATTATGGAAATGTGTGTCTATCATACCATTCATGATCCAGGATTACAGTCTTCACATATATTCTATTACTTCTATACAGTGTACATGAACTCCTCTTACCCATTCATTTTGTAATCTCTCCTTGTGGACATGGAATACAATCAGAGTAGCAAAATGGTTTCCTTCTTCTTTGTCTTACTCTTGACCCTATTGCATGGCTCATTACACAGGGAAAGGGCAGCCTAATAACAAGGAAAAAAGAAGCATCGTTGAACTTATTCAAAAACATATACTTTGGGACTAATTAATCTCAACACAAGCCGCTATTGCATATAAAACAGGACACACTTTTAAAACAAAACAAGGTTAAGAAATACAGTTAAAATTACTAATTCCCCCAGTATAAAATTTGGTAACAAGTTTCACAAAAGAACACATCAGAGCTTGTCTAGGAGATTAAGGTGTCTTATAACACTCCATGCCACTTGAGAACATTGCAAGAAAAATGGAATTCATGTATTTGATGCTTATCTTATTGTATTTAGGTGAATAGAAACAAAAGAATGGTCAAGTGTTTCAAACTGGTGAAGTTCTACTGCTACACATGAACAAGTTCCTTTAGAATGTTCCATATTCTTAAATCTACCTCCAGCAGAGCTGATGGCACATTACATCTTGCAGTAGCCAAGGCTCCTCTGTGGGATTAATCAGCAGATCTAAGATATGTTGCTGCTAATTCATGCCTGCATGGATTAATAATGTAGGTCGGAGAACAGGGTTATTCATAGCACGAGTCAAATTATGTAGTGGAGATCCAAGAGCCTATTCTTAACTAGTCTGAAGTTTCCACCTTTGTGAGCAAGGAGGATTCCTGAAGGGGGGAAACCAATAGCTTCAACCTTTCTAAAGATCAACGTATACCATTCTGAAATAAAGTGATCTGGTAACAGAGAGGGAATATAGCTATTGGATCCCACTAGAAAATGTATATGCAGCCAATATTTTATGGCCCTTATCCATGCCAAGGTTTCTAGAGTTGTTTGGCCCATCTCAATGCACAACGAGCATAAGGCACACATCTAGGGAGCCCCATTAGTTTCCGAAGGAATTTGGAATGTAATAAATTAAATGATTTATTTATTGCCAAAATCCAAATTGCCAAAATCCATACAGTAGCAAGGAGCCAATCCTAGCCTCAAAAACCTTCAAAGCCACAGGAGACTAATTAATCAATAGCCAAGTGTTTTCTTTCTACCAAAGCAGAAAGAGAACACTTGGCTACCATACCCTTGGTATCAATTCAAAATCCTCAACTTCTACCATTCTTGGAGTCTTTTACCCATAACTTTCAAGTCTACAGCAATATGTACACATCCCCTATGTTCACCAACTATCTTTAAGAGTGCAATGTCAACATTAACCCAAACAAATTCAAAGATACACACGTTGCACTCTGGCTGGGTCTGCAAGATCGCATTGTGATTACACTGACAGAGGCAAACCGCCAACTAAATTACGAACATTATTATTTTAAAATTGCAGGAGGGATCCAACCATGCGAAAGTAATGAGAGTGATTTCCATCTCAGTCCAGGAGGCTGAATTACGGAAGCTGATAAACAAACTAAGGTGGGTAAGGTTCCTAATTAATAAATTCCCAAGGGTTCCGGGTATTTTATACCCTACCAAAAAAATCCAATAAGGTGGGTAATCCCCCACCGACCACCACGGTATCGGGTAGTGGCTCAGCTTATAGAACCGCTGGCCCAATATATCGAGCACGCTTTACAACCATATGTAAAACAAAATGCCTGCATATCTAGGGGATACAGCGGACTTGATCCAGAAACTAGAAGGGGATTTGATTGCCCGATGGGATCCACGTTAGTCACATTGATGTGACTTCTTTATACAATCGTGGATTCCACATGAGGAGATTAGATTAGTACTGTATGATGTATTAAGTACCAGAAGTAATAATTTACCAATTAACGCGACTTCTCTTATAAATCTAATAGAATTAATTTTGGGAGAATAATTATTTCAGGATTTCTGTCCCAATATTATTTACAAACGACAGGCTTAGTGCGGATGGGGCAATTTTGCCTCCGGCCAGTCAAGAAATTTGTATATGGATAAGTTTGATCGCAGATTGATTTAAATGCACAGGTAAATCCGCTCTATAGCATCTGCGTTTCTGTTAAACGTATACATCATGATTTGATATTTATTTTGAAGTTCGCTAATTTTGATGAGTTTTGCATGGTTAAATGCACAACAGGATAACTTAAAATTTAGTGGGCAGGGCGACCAACAAAGAATTAACTATTTGGATACTACCATATATGTGGCTGCTGATAGAAAAATCGCTTTAGGCAATACCATAAGCTTCCACTGACCGCAATAAGAGCCTGCATTCGGTCTTATCATCCCGGACGGCTGCACAAGAATTTATTCTTTAATGCCCCTCATAAGTAAAACGGAATTGTACAGAATATGGGAGTTTTATGGGAGGAAGCTACCACCAGCTTAAGAATTTTTATATTAGGGTTATCCCACTGATTATTACAAAGTGCTTGGAATAGGATAACTAAATAGACCGAGTAATACTGAGACCAAAAATCAATGGACAATAAAAATCCAGGACTGATGTGGTCAATGGACTATACACCCATGTATGAAGTGATAAGGGTCAGACACTAAGGAATTGGCAATGGTTGAGATTTACCTGATGTGATTTACCCCATTAATAGGTCTACTTAACAAGAAATCTGAGACAAACAGTGGTCAGGGCAGACTTGTTGATAAACATGGACCAGCTCTGACACAATCTTGACATTTCTTGTAACCAATGTGCATTGTGTGCCAATGCTCTATCAACTGCAACAATTGGATATACCTGGATTAAATTTGGTAATGGCGCATTGAACTCATATATCGCCATGACACACGGAGATGTATATACTCAATAGCTCTGTTCCTTGCCCAAACTTTATAATAAAGACGCTATTAGATTAAGACCAGGGTGGTAGAGCATCAGTTGCATCAGAACTGGCAAGCAGGAAGCTCCCCAGGGCATTTCCAGGAATTACAACACAAGGAAATGGACCCACGCTTTTGTGTATTATATCATATGCAAGAAGAATTTTCTTGGGGCAATGTGGAAAAAGTTGTTGCTAAAATGGAAAATAGATATCTCTTTAAATTCCAGACAGATAGAATAGGTCTTAACAAAACGCTGATTTTGTACGTCATCTGTAAGATTGACGGCAGCTGCACAGGGAGTTTCCATAATTGGCTGTCTTCATGTAGCTCAGTCTATGAGTCAGCAAAAGACAAACGGAAGGCAGAGATGGAAGCAGGCAACTCTGAATAGAGAGCCAGTGAGTAATGGGAATACAGATAGGATGAGGTGGACCAGTGCAAGAAAGATAGGGAATAGGCATAATTTTGATTTCAGAATATATGTATCTGTGTAATCTTAATTTCAGATACCCATTAGAGCCCCAAAGAACTGATGGAAGTTGTTTGAACATATGGGCATACTGAGGGAAGACGCACTCTAAAAACGCTAGACGCTTCTATGGACTATATGAAAGTGAAGCTTTGGTTACTGATTGTATGAAATATATGAAACGCTACATGAAACTGAAGTTTTGTTACTGATTGTATGAATATATGAAACTGAAGCTTTGTTTTCTAAATAGAGAAACCGGAATGGGACTAAGAGACTATTAATGTTTAATTATAAGAGTTGGAAAGACTGATGTCTTACTGAGAAGGAAATGTAAATATTAATAGAAGTGTTGAATGGAACAATTAAATATAAGATCAATATATAAGAGCAGACTCCAGCCAGAATGCAACACATCCCCATGTTTTCATAACTCCTTAGCTTGGCAGATCTTAAATGTGTTTCTGGATGAAGGATTCATTATGACTTTACTCTAAATAGATTGGTACCGCTTCACAGTAATAATATACAGCCTGACACTGTTAGCTACCCAGTGCACATGAATCACCCTCGCGAGGTAACAATAGAAGAACACTACTACACCAGACTGGGAATCCAACTCCATGGGTATACTTCCATCTCTAGCATTCTTAGGAATTCTTCTTCATTCAGGGAGATATATTCCTTTTATTTATTGTCACCTGTGGAATGGCTTTCTATCACTATTTCATCTTCAGCCTTGGACCAATTAAGGTATTTAACACATCCAGAGTGGGATAATTAACACACAGTTAAGGACTTGATGTTAATGTAGAATTCGATTACAAAAGCTCACAAACTCCATCTCAGACAGATACCTCTATTTAGTCATCTGGGTGTTCCATCAATCAAAACACAGGTCAGCTTATCTAATCAGGAGCTTCCTGTTCCTAGGATGTTACCCCCCCACCCTTGTTGTGACAGCACCTTGTTCTATGACTCCAGCTGGAGTTTTAAACCCCATTTCCATTGTGCAGTTCATCATAGCAAGCAAAATTAAATGGGGTTTTCTCTCCTCAAAAGGAGAAAAACAGCTCTTAAATCAACTCCAAAGTTTTCATTGTGTTTGCCACTTGACCATTTGAAGTCAGAATTCCCGACTAAACCCATTGATAATTTGTTGAATTACTTACCCGATTGCCTCGCCATGGTAATCAATTTTCCACCTGGCTGCAGGCCCCTGCTGGCATTTACACCAGCTGGAGTAAATGTACCATGAAGCAACCATATTCAATGCTTCTGTCATCATTTTGCTAAACCTAGAACTTTGTTTCACTACTTTTCTAGAAATGGTAGGAATTCTCCTGATCTTCTGGAGTTTTACTTCATAGAGATTGTGGACTTTAGCGCGTCAAGCTCAAGACGTCTATAATCCATCGCCTGGGGGTGGCAGTAAACCGCCTTCAGGTCGCTAGTGTCGATATAGCGCCGCTGCTGCAAATGCAGCAGCGGCGCACCTGACTGGCGCTTTCCTTCCCCAGGGCGGAGTTGTATCGGGCTGCAAACAACAACCCTTTTAAAGGGTTGTTGTTATAGTTGCCTTTCCCGGCGGCGCTTGCGCAATCCGCGCCATTGAAGACGCGTCTTCGCTCCTCGCCATTGTGTTCTGCCATCGCTTACATGCCAGAAGTCTCCGGCCCACACTGTCCTCCCGGCCTCCAGGGCTGTGGGGAAGGCAGCGTAAGGGCTGCTTAATGGCCAGCAGGCTTACCCATTTGCGACACCGGAGTGGGCTGGATCGGAAGAGATGCCCGCGCGGTTACCCGTCAGCTCGCCGGCTCGGGCCTGCTCATGCGACGGGTTTGCTTCCCCACACCGCCAGAACTCTTGGTGGCATGGGGGCGCATCCTGGCAGTGCGGAAACGGCCATAGAGATGGAGCAATTCGTATCATAGAGACTGGGATAACACAACGCCAGTTCATATTAGTATTCAATCGGAGGGGAGTAGCTAGGCTACCAACCTAGTTGGAAGAGATATACTCAGAATATCAATAATGGACCATGGTTCTAAAATGTGCTTTGATCATACCTGGTTGAACCTAAGGCCATATAATAGCTCCTTTCATGGATAGTGAGCACTTTGTGTGAGGGAGCCCCAGGGTCTATCTTCCCAACTTTGATTTTAGGGAAGGACTGGTTTGGAAATGTGACCCAATTTATAAATATCAAATCCAGTTTCGAGCTTCCATTTTGGTTGAAGGTAAACCTTGTCCCAGCTGTTATTGAACGACTAGAAAGAAGTGGAGCTAAGCAAGGAGAGGGAAAGCAAGCATTAGGATTGTTGTAAATAGTGGGCATAAATAACTGGCTCTGTGTTGTCTTTAAAGACAAATATGAAGAGAATCAAGTGCTCAAGTTGAGAACAGTGTTTCCAGTTAGGTCTGAAATGGAAATAGTATGAAAAATCACCGCAGTACCTAAGGAGGCAAATACCATACTCTATGTGTACATGACCACCAAACAATTCATGGGCACATGGTAGATTAACTTCCTTGGACCACTAGGGATGTGCAAACCCGTTTTGCATTTTATTGGATTTGTGTTTCATTGGACCCAATTGTTTTTCAGAAAATCCAAAGAAAGATTGGATTATGAGGTCCAGTTTTATGGGCCCACAGACTGCAATTCCATTCAATATCTATTGTTTCCAATTGAGGAAAAATGAAGGGTCATAAAATTGGACTCTGACCTTAACTTAACCAGACTTGGCACTTCTTGTTGGAGAGGGTCAAGAGCAGCTATGTTGCAGATCTGGTGCCTATCTTGAAAAAATGGGAACCCACATCCCACAACAGCATTGCAAAGACGCTTGTATCAGCTTTTTGTGGTGGGAATTTTCTCTTGTGGCCGCTTCCGCATCGGCAGACATTATGCCTGGGGACGCAAAATGCCGCCTCCAGGCTTCCATTCTCGCGACAGGGCGAGCTGCATCACAGCCGCGACCGTTCTCGCCGCTGGCATATGGCCGACAAGCTTCCCCAGAGCGCCAGCTCTTGTTAGAACGCTACCGGGGCTGCCGAGCTTAACGGCAGTGGCTTCAGGACTTCCCCACCTCTCCTCGCACCTGCACTCCTGGAGCAGGGCGCCAAGAGGGCTAAGGTCCTCAGGCTCCTCGGCGACGCCGCCGAGGCCTGGGATATGCTGGTCGGCCGGGTGCCGGGCGTCAGAGGCCGGGGTTGCCCGTTTTTCTCTAGGACCGTCCGCAAGGACGGTCCTAGCATCGGCTGGTCGGCCAAGTATTATTGACCTGGTCATTCAGACTGCAAGGAAACGGGCCCGTGATTTTCAAGTCTATGGTAACATTTCTTAGTTCCCTTTCTATTGGTATTGTGGATATAGTTTTCATAAGTTTATTTACAGTGAGTTTTAGTCATAACAAGTTTCACCAAACCATTCTGGAACCATGTTCTACATATCCCATGGGCATAAAATAGAAACTATGGCAGACCTGAACACCGCCATTCATAAGACCACCTTTGTGAAGACACATCTTAATTTTCAAACTAGTATATGTTGATGTACCTACACATGTATGGAGAACTCTTCACATGTAGATCAATTCGAATTTATTGAAATGGCTTTCTATATGGAACCATCTCCTGTAACCCTTCATTTGCTCCCAGGAACATTAACTCCTTCATTGTGTCTACAGGGAACATGTAAGGCAACAGGCTATCAAAAGGGAAGCCTGCTGTCCTTGTCCTGAGAGAGAGATTTCATTTCACATTGTCTGTGACATGACAATCTACAAGTACAATGAGGTTTCTTTGCATTGCCCTTACCCAGGGTATTACCAGAAATGGCTGCTGATTCAGAAGCTTATTCTTTCTTTCATTGCCCATGACTGACTGTTTGAATTCCATGTAAATGCATAGCATGTAAGGCATAGGCTGGCATAGACAGCATCATACACACTGTTGCTGTGGTCAGTCATGCCCATTTCAAAACGGTCTTGAAGATTCTCCAGTTTCTCCCACCCAGTGCAAATTTGCCTCCATCTCCATGGGTTCAGACAAAGTACAGGCAAATGCCCTCCCAGAAGTCTTTATAAAGCCATCTTCATTGTCCACTGTAGGGTTTCATCTGAATAAATTTTTTCGAATCCAAACCGACTTCTGGAAGAAACTGGAAAGAGAGATTGCCCATTGATGTACTGTATGCTCCACCCCTCTTTGAAAGCAAGTGATGTGAACTCCATTTCAGCAGTCATAATCCAGACTTTTGTCTCACTGGTCTATCGTCAAATGCTAAGAAGTGCAGCAATGTTCTCACAACTGCCATGGTTTCAATTTCACCATAGACAACTACTACATTGGCTGAGCTTCATATAAATAATAAACGAGTCCTCCCCTTCTGATATCATATCTGTAATTGCAGTGAAAATTTTACAGAGGGTAAATTTCTATGAAATCAAAGCAGATGTTTCTCTTGAAAAACATGGGAAGCACATCGTACAAAAATTTCCCATTGTCATCATCTGTATACATCACCCCAATCCATGTCCAACTGAAATGCAGCAGTAATTGAGAACTCCCATATTGATGGGCTCCATTTGGAAACATATGGTGGAAAGAAGCAGGTTGGCTTTGGTCATTCTTAAGTGGGAGAAGACATGTTACCTAAGAAATGAAGGAGATGCAGACCAAGCATAAGAATAAAAATTAATGTATGGTAGGTGGTTGAATTCCCAAACTGTAACAAATGAATTTCACCCTGAGTTGGATGCAGTCAGCTTCTCCCAGCCTGCCTTACACTCTCTCTGTACACCTTTGCACAGGAGTTAAGAACATTAGAAAGCCTGCTGATCAGACCAGAGTCCATCTAGTCCAGCACTCTGTTACTGCAGTGGGTCTGCCAGAGGTGCCTTTGGGAGCTCAAGCATGCAGACCAGGAAAGCAATGGCCTCTGCTGCTGCTGTTGCTGTTCTGAGCACCTGGTCTGCTAAGGCATTTGCAATCTGAGATCAAGGAGGATCAAGATTGGTAGCCAGAGACTGACTTCTCTCTCCATCAATCTGTCCAAGCCTCTTTAAAGCTATCCAGGTTAGTGGCCATCACTTATATCTGACCTAAAATAAGGGAAAGGCCAGGCCCTGATGGCTCAAGCCACCTGAACTTTAGAAGATTCCGAGTTCTGGGGTCTCCCTATTTTGCTACCCTGTTTACCAAAAATTAACAACAGTGGCTGTATCCTAAGCATTGACTGAAGCTATCATTGTACCTCTACATAAAAGCATGCATCCATCAAATCCATCTAACTATCGGCCCCCATAAGCTTGCTTTTCAGTGGCTAGTAAGCTTTACGCAAGGTAAATCTTTATGATAATGGCCTCACTGCCTGGTCCCTTCAGGCATAGGTCTGAACAGATAGGATATGCCACAGGTAAATCCACCTTGACCATTGTCTGTTTTAAAACCATTTTATGGAGAAATATTAAGTTACCCCAGCAGGGAACTCCTTTATGCTTTCCTAGATTTGAAATGGCGATTCGACTCTATCCCCAGGAATCAGCTGGGAAAAATTGACTGTGTTGGGAATAGACCAGAGATTACTGTTTCTTATTCGGCCAGGGTTGTATTCCTCAACTACCTGTCAAGTTCATAGATCGTATGGACCTCTAACTTCAATTCCTATATAGTTTCTAAATAAGGGAGTCAAGTAGGGTTGTATTCTTGCTCCTCTGTTCAATCTTTATTTAAATGACCTTGTTCTCATTTATCTCTAGACTGAAGTCAATGCTAATTCCATTTTGGGACAAAGACCCACATGTGCACTTCTCTTTCTATGCAGACTACACTGTGTTACTGTCTCGGGTCCAGGTGGGCCTGCAAAGACTACTTCTAAGCCTTTAATGCACTGCACAAACAGTGCCCTGTCGACACTATAATAAATCCAAAGTGCTGATCTTTTCAATTCAAAAAAAACTCAGCACGTGGAAAATAAACGGGGTAAGCATTGATTGAACAGGTCCATTCATACAGATATTTAGGAATCACCTTCCATCATTCCTTAACCTGGACCTCTCTATATCCAATTCAGACTCTCAATACAAGTAAAATCAAAGTGTTGGTAATATCCAGATTTTTCACACCAGAGGCGGTCAATTTTTTCCCGTCAAGAATGGAAGTTTCTTCAGTTAAAACTACTGCCAATTACTTTTAATGGAGCTCCAATCTGGGGAGCAAAACCGCTTGAGAAACAGGAGTGTTCCTAATCTTTTGTTTCTTCGCTGCTTATTGGTCTTCCAAACTCAGTCACGATCAAGTTCTCGGAGCTTAGGAAACCGGAGCAAGACAATTTTTTCCGGGTTTGGCTCTCTTTGTTTAAATAATTGGCTTCGGCTTTCATTATAGACTCGGCAGTCTCACACATATTTCTGTTGCTTCTACCCACTTCCACTCCACCTGGCACACCAAAATTATCAAGCAAATAAACAACATAGGTGTATCTTTGACCAACTCTACTGGGATGGATCTAAAGACAGGGCTTCGAGTTTTGAAACAACGTACTCTTTGACATTGAAGGGCAGCTTCTCATTGAGCCTGCAGGAACTTGTTCTCCTCCCACATTTTGCATTTCACCAAATTAATGGGTTTTATGGCTAAATATATGAGTAATTTAATCAATCCACATCTCCGCAGATATTTTAGTGCTTGCTCGGCTAAATGTGTTACCGACTGCCCAAACAAGAGGCAAATATCATGGTATCCCACAGGAGAACAGGACTTGTTCCTGTGCAGCTGGCCTACCCGGAACAACTGAACATCGCAGTTCTCTCATTGCAAAGATTTGGTAGTCTATCGGTTGCTTTTCTCGAAAATAATCTTAGAAGAAATTTTCAGTGAGACTGTATTAAGGAAATAGTTTCACACCTGCTTAGTGACCATCATCCCCACACTACTGGAATCAGCTATTATGGTTTTTAACAAAGGCACTTGATCAAGAGTGAAACCTTTGTGTAAATTTTAGTCAACGTTTTGAATATTAATCTGTAATTTTACCACTCTTTATATGCCATTAAAGTGCCTTTGTATTGCTGTTGTATTGGAGTAGAGAAAAATTACTTCCTCTCTAACACATTTTCTACCCCATGCATAATTTTGTGACTTCAATCATATCCTCAGCCTCCTCTCTCCAAACTAAAGAGTCCCAAACGCTTGCAGCCTCCTCATAGGGAGGTGCCCGGTCCTCAATCATCCCATATCCTTCTCTTAATCTTTTCTATCTCCTCAATATCCTTTTGAGATGCGCCACCAGAACTGGACACACAGTACCTGGCGCGGTCGACCACTGCTTTATATAAAGGCACATGACAATCTTCGCAGTTTTATTATCAAATTCCTTCTTAATGATCCCCAGCATAGGAGTTTGCCTTTTACAGCTGGCCAAGTACTGAGCTGACATTCCCATGGAACCAACTAAGACTTAAATCCCTTTCTCCTGGTCTGTGACTGATAGCACTGACCCCTGTAGCTGTATGTGAAGTTTGGATTTTTGCCCCAGTGTATCACTTTACATTTTGCTACATTGAACTGCATTTGCCATTTCTTAGCCCACTCACCTAATTTATCAAGGTCCCATTGGAGCTCTTCTCAAGAATCCCTGGTTCTCACCACCCTACATAATTTGCATCTGCAACCACACCACGCCACCCACCCCTACCCAGGTCAATAGATCAATATTTAAATAACTTCTTCCAAACTATAATGTAAAATCAGCACTACACTCTTGATATCTCTTGGTAGCCCTTTGGTTGATGATGGAGCTAAGGAACAGAAAAATCTGTTCCACTTTCAAGTTTTCTCATTATACTACAGTTGTATAATTTTCTTGGTTATTAACCACATCTGTTGATGTTCAGTAACTCCTCCTTGGCACTTTCTGTTTTAACATTCATCAGCAGTGAGCTGGGAAGATCATGGATCATAACAGTTCATGTACCTGACGAAACTTAGAATTCCCACTGGTGGGCCTAACAAGGGATTGAATATAACTACAGAATTTTCCTTCTCTTTTTTGTTGGTCTACAGTAGTGACCCAGTTTAATGAGCGGATCACTTCTACATGTATATAGAGTTGTGAATTTTGAAGATATGCAGAATAAGATATTTGTTAACTCTTACATTCTCTTTATATGAAAAAAAAAACTAGAAGCATTGGGTCAAGCTCTCGCCATTACGGGCCACGCTAGGGGTTGGGTCGGCATATTAAGGACCGCCCGGCGCAGGGCAGGGGGGGGCGGTCCTGGCCTCGGGTGACGACCGGATGGCCCAGGGTATGAACAACCGTCAGAGGGGAGGCATGCATGCCCCAGCCGCTGCCGCTATAACGCAGCAGCCTCGGGGTCACCAAGCCCTCCTCAGAACCTCATTTGGGAGGCACGAGGGTGGTGCGGCTGCGCAGCAGCTGCGCCCCCTGTGCGAACAGCTCCCTGGGGATGGCGTTTTTGCCATCTCTAGGGTGCTGTTAATGGGCCGTGCGAAAAGGGCCTCAATTTGTGACACTTTGTTAATGTATATACTGTATATATTTTCTCTTTCAGTTAAGTAAAGTTCTAATTATGTTTTATGAACTTCTGAGGTAACACTGCTGGTCTTTTGAGAGATAACTATTCTAATTTGATGTGCCGCACAGTCTACATTTCTGCTCGTTAGTCTGCTTGACAGGATCATTTGTTCTAAATATACCTGTTGTTCTCTTTGTGAATTGAATCTTTTGAGTGCAAGCAGAAATATACTTCTATTCTGTTGTGCCTCTTCTACCTGGAAACCATAACATCATAACTAAAAATCGAAAGAAATGTGAATTAACAGCCCATGACTGAAGCACACCCTGCTACCTGTGGAATCTTGTAGGTGCTTCAGAATGGCTGCCATGTCATGACAAAATTTGCTCTTTGGTCCCCTTCGATGAAACCACTGATTGGTTGAGGGAGCTGCACCTGTAGTTGGGGATGAATCTGCCCTGTGCAGAGAGGGAGTTCCATGGAGGCCTGATAGGTCCCTGGGCTTGTGCTGTTGAAGAGGCCAGCTGCTGCTGATGTTAAGTAACAGCTGTGGTTTCATTGATCTCCTGAACGGCAAATACCAAAGCCAGGATGTGCTGATAATTCTGAGTCATGACCCTGCAATCAGATTATATATTGTAAAACTGATAAGTGTGTTTCAAAACGCGGTGGTATTACAAACTCTTCAAATTAATATAAGGCTGCTAGGAACTTTGGACTAAAAGATTGAATAAGGTTTGTCCCTCAATGAAGGGAACTGGGAATTTTAATTGAAAAAATATCTGTTGGAGACTTTTAAATCCCACCCTACAAAACCACTGCATTACCAGTAGCCAAGTTTTCAACAGGTCTAGATGCATAGTTTGCGTGTCTTTTGGGGGTTTTGCAGGCACCTAATGCATTTGGTAATCTGCCTTGTGCCTATGAGCTACTGAAAGGCACTGAATAAATGTTGGATTTTCCCCCCCTGTAACTCCACAGCTCCAAAGTACCTCTCAGCTTATTTGATCGATTCAACAAGGGTCATCCTACATTGGCAAAATAAGGCATGATTCATCTTCTATTGTGACGAATTCATTTGGTTTAGTCCTGAATGGAGATTATGTTGTATTTAATTGATACATTTATAGTTCCTTGTAGTGAGTGTTTATTGCATACGATACTTTGGAACAGACTCTATTTTAATAAAAAGACAAAAACTTCTTAAACTTCTTGTAAAGTCAGTTGGATCTCTCTCGTAGCACATCAGAATAGTCACGTAGTTTGCAATAGTGTTTCTGGTGGTATTTTGCAAGAGTCTGCCACACTTCAGATCTGAAGGGGTTAACTGTGTGCATGCTAGTTAGTTACTGAGGTCAGAATAGAATAGAATTTATTATTTATTTTATGGCCAGTCCATTGATTAAGCTATTGATCAGTTAGCTCCAGCATCGCCTATGTGGAACTTGAAACGTAGACAGAAATGTATAAAGTCTGTTTCTTTGATCCTATTCCATCACAATGTGACTACAAGGTAGAAGCATGTAGCCAAGTTAGTGCTAGAATAGTTAAGTTGTTCTTTATTTTCTTCCATATAACCCTCCTAATAGCTAGTAAAATCATTTATATAAAACCAGCAATTTTGTATGAGTCTCTTTTATGCTGCTCTGCATCTTTGGCCCCTTCTGCACACACAAAACAATGCGTTTTCAAACCACTTTCACAACTGTTTGCAAGTGGATTTTGCTATTCTGCCCAGCTTCAAAGAGCACTGAAAGCAGTTTGAAAGTGCCTTATTCTGCATGTGCGGAATGAGCCTTTTATTAAGATCAAATGTTAACAGATTCTTCCCAGTCTGGTTCCTCTTTTTACAGCAAGTGACAGGACATGTATGAGCTGTCTGCTCTTCCTTAGAAACTGACTCCTCCAACCACAATGGAGGCTTCCAGGATCGAAGGGAGAAGCTTTCTTACCCACCCATTTTAAGTATCTGCAAATCAACTGTATGACAGGATGTCAATTGGCTATGGGAAAGGAAGGCTTCTTTTGCCAGCCTCCAATTCAGAGGGGGAGATCATTTGCATGAGTACATCTCTATAGAAAAACAAAAAGCAATGCTACATCCAGATACACTGAAATCAGTGGGAACGTCGGTTTTTGCCACTGTGCAGGTAGATTTCAATTTGATAGCAACACCCCCGCCCCATTTTTTTAAACTGATGAAAGTATCAGTTCTTAATATGACTTTCGGGATTGCCAAAGAACCAATATTGTTTGCTAACAGATTTTTAGAATGAAGACTCCTTCTAGCCTCAAAGAATTCTGTAGACCTCCCAATATGATAGTAGTTTTACTGTAAATATCCATTGCTTGAAAAATACATACTAACAAAATAGATTAAAATGGCAATGCTTAGAGCACAAGTGGATTCGTGGATCGGAAGAACACCATTAGCCCTCTTAGGCCCCTCTTCCCCACACCTAGGCCAATGTGATTTCAAACCACTTTCTACAACTGTTTGCAAGTGGGATTTTGCCATTCAAGACAGCTCAAAGAGCACTGGAAAGTAGCTCTGAAAGTGCATTATTCTGCATGTGTGGAATGAGCCTTAGGGTGCCTGGACCCAGGCTGAGAAGCACTAAACTGAAACAGATTGAACATGCATAAAGTGCAAATAAAATAAATCTGCACTTTAGCACAAAAGGTGCTGTGGGGAATTATAGAGTTCTTCCAAGGAGGGGAGAGGGCAGCCGATAATCCTCTGTGCAGTAGTGATCACCCTTTGGAGCGCCTTCCTATCTGCCACTGTGCAACTGGAGAACCATACACAGATTGCAAATGTATGTAGAGTTGGACATTTTGAAGATATACCGAAGGAGATATTTGTGAACTCTTTTACATTCTCTTTATATGAAGAAACTAGAAGCATTGAGAAGATGAGCAACACCTTCATCCTAGATAAGTTATGCTGCTCAGTGTATCACCTCACATGAGATGCTTGAGGTATGAATGTGAGTTCCGGAGGAAGCTCAGAGACTGGATGAACTCCCCTGACACAACAAAAAGCCACCGAATTGAGTGAAAGGATCTGAATGTGTAACATTGCCTGGATGGTGCAGCCTAGTCTGACCCGGTCCTATCTCAGAATCTAAGCAAGGTCCCCGCAGGTTAGTACTTGGATGGGAGACCACCAAGGCAGGCCAAGGTCATTGCACAGGGCAAGGCAATGGCAAAGCACCACTGTTGGTTGCTCGCTGTCAGAGGTGGAGCAAGGAGAAACTGCGCCAAGGCATGCGCGCCCTGTGTCCCTGCCTCCCTGTGTCCCTGCCTCCCGCCCTCTGCCCCTGAATGCCCTTGGAACCCCCCCTGGAACCCGACCCCCAAACCCCACCCCCTCCACATCTATGTCGCAGTTCCACTCAGGGTGTTGCACCCCTCCCGCTGTTGGTGCTATGCCACTGCTTGCCATGTAAATTCTCTTCAGTTTTGTCGGATTCAGAAGGCAGCCCTGCTGGCATCCGCATGAATACTATGCTGATACTTGACCATTTCCTAGGCCTCTGGGTGAGGCTCGAATTGTAATGAAAGGCCAACAACTAGCTCAAGATCTGGCCCAACAACAACAATAATAATGTTATGTTGCTAATAATATCACCTCACATGAAAGGCTTGAGGTATAAATGGGAGCCCAGGAGGAAGCTCAGAGACTGGGTGAACTTCCCTGCCACAACAAAAAGCCACAGAATTGAGTGAAAGGATCTGAATATGTAGAACTGTCTGGATGGTCCAGGCTGGCCTGATCTGGTCAGATCACAGAAGTTAAGCAGGGTTAGCTCTGGTTAATAATTGCATGGGAGACCATCGAGTCAGATCAGGGTCATTAAACAGACTAAGGCAGAGATGGCGAGCCTTTTCGAGACCGAGTGCCCAAATTGCAACCCCAAACCCACTTACTTATTGCAAAGTGCCAACACGGCAATTTAACCTGAATACTGAGGTTTTAGTTTAGAAAAAACAGTTGGCTCTGAGGCGTGCGTTACTCCGGAGTAAGCTTGGTGGTAGTTGGTGGCTTTCCTTTGAAGCAACCGTGCAACTCTTTGTACAGGTGAATCACCACCTAGGAGGGTTTACTCAGAAGCAAGCCCCATTGCCAGCAACCGAGCTTACTCTCAGGTAAAGGATCACGCTTTAGTTCTTTGCATGAAAATCAGTGGGGTTTAACAGTGCCTAACAGGGTTACCTACACTGCTTCCCCAAAACTAGGTCTTAGATTTAATGCTAATAATTGAGCCCAGCGGCCCAGGCCAGCCTTGATGTGGGAGGGGGATGACTCTGTTTGCGCATGCCCACAAAGAGAGCTCTGAGTGCCACCTCTGGCACTCGTGCCATAGGTTCGCCACCACTGGACAAAGGCAATGGCAAAAGACCTCTGGTAGTCGCTTGTCTTGTAAACGCTTCACAGTTCATAAGTTGCCTGTTGCTTGACAAACACTTTATGGACAAATCTTACAGAAGTGAGAAAGCAGGGAAGCCCTTTTACTCGTTTACAGGAACTTTGGAGTAAATTTTGAAAGATTTTATATCACTTCTTATTGGACGAAAGATGATTTGATTGTTGAATTTTTATATTTCCCTCTTGAGAATGTCATCTGCATCACTAACAGAGATTTCTTAAAATTAAAGTGGGTGAGGGAATAGAGACATCTTTGGGTGAGCTGCAGCTCAGTAGAAGAACATCTGCTTTGTATGCCCTGATCCCTGCCCAATCTCTGGCATTTCTATTTGAAATGGAAGTGATATATGGTGGGAAAGACCTCTACTGGGAGCCTGAAACGGAGCTGCCTGTCAGAGTAGACAATACTGACAAAGGATCTGACTTGGTATAAGACATCTTCCTGGGTAGCTGACATTGCTTTTTTGGAGGCTACATTCATTGTTCAAAAAAACCCCATGAACCATTTTGTTCCATAGTCCAAAACAATCCTGATTCCTGAAAAAACTTCTTCCTAGGAGAAGAGTTAACCTTTGAGTGGCAAGCAAAACACACTTCTATTACTGCTATGCATCTTTCCATCTGGAAAACATACCATCATAACTGAAAATCTAACGGAATGTAAATTGACCAGTCCGTGACTGAAGCACACTCGTTACCTGTGGAATCTTGTAGGTGCTCAGAATGGTTGCCATGTGATAACAAAAGCTAGCCCTCGGTCCCCCGATGGCAACTACCGGATTGTTGAGGGAGCTGCACCTGTAGTTGGGGATGAATCTGCCCCGTGCGGAGAGGAGTTCCATGGAGGCCTGATAGGTCCTGCTTGTGCTGAAGTAGCTGTTGTAGAGGCTGAAGCCGAGCGTGATGTTGGGTAGCAGTCGGGGGTTTTCATTGATCTCCTGAACGGCAAATACCAAGGCCAGGATGTGCTGATAATTCTGAGTCAGGACCCTGCAATCACAGTATTTATTGTGAAACTGATAAGTGTGTTTCAAAATGGGTGTCGTTGGCTACATTTCGAATTCATATATGCCTGCCAGCAACTTGGCACTAAAAGACAGATTTGTCCCCAATGAAGGGAACTGGGGAATTTCACTGGAAAATATCTGGAGACTTTTAAATCCCACCCCCCAAAACCAGTGCATTACTTGCAGCAACCTGTCAATCAGGTTCAAATACATATTTTGTGTGCTTCTTTGATTCGCGTGGTTTTTGTTCCATGCATTTGCAATCTACCTTGTGCCTTTGAGCTACAGAAAGGCACTGGATAAATGTTGGGGTTTTTTTTGCAGCAACTCTATACTGCAAAGTACCTTTCAGCTTATTTGATCGATTCAACAAGGGTCACCATTCATTGGCAAAATAATTGGCATAATTCATCCTCTGTTGTGTCGAATTCATTTGGTTTAGTCCCCAGGCTGAGAGCCACTGAACTTACACAGGTTAAACACCCGTGAAGTGCAAATAAAATTAATCTGCACATTGACACAAAGGTGGCTGTGAATTGCAAGTAGTGTGAAAAGCAGCCTTTTGAAAGAAAGCCAGAACTGCTAGAGTGGCATTCATTTAATCTTTAAATCCGACTACTTACACGGGCTCACCAGTTTCAAACTGGGAAGGATGGTGCTTGAATGTTAATGGATCAAAAGAGATGTAGATCTGGGAAAGAATGCCACCGATGATGAAAAACCCCAACTGATGATACTTGTGCAGTATTGGAAGGGGGTCACGGATGGTGCACTGAATAACAGGAGCATTGCAAAGAGCCCACGGGGGAAGGGCTAGTACTACATTCAAGAATATCACTACTTTGCTTAAAAATATTCCTCCTGAACAACAGTTTGCCAGCTCCCACATTGTGATGGAAGAGTCTCCTAGCATCAAATGCCCACTTAAATGGCCCCTGACATTGCTGCTGCAATAATTGGCCCAACCATGGAAACGGGCCAGTGGCTGACTGCCTTCAGTTCCAGGAGATATTAGTAGCATCTGTCATGTTGGTTTTCATTTTCTGGCTCTCCCCACAGAATTTGAGAAAGTACAGATTGTGAATAATTGCAGAGGCCGTAGTCGGCAACCCAGAATTATGACTTTTCTGTGACCTTTCAGAAGAAAACATGTTTGTGTCAGGTCAGAAGAGATATTCTTCTATGGGGACAGTAGATTATCAGGAGAGAAAAAGTTCATTGTTTTGGGAAACGTGGACTAACACAGAAGGAAAATCACTGTTTCAAATCTATGAGACAGCATAAGATTCTTCCTATATCCCACAGTGGGCCAGTTTTTCAAAATCTGAATAGGTAAATGCTTTAATGGTCAATGAGATATTGAAGTGTTTAACCATTTACCACATGTATACTATCCCCTTTTATTATGAATTCCTCATAGTGGTCAACTATGATGGCCACTAACCTGGATAGCTTTAAAAGGGGCTTGGACAGATTTATGGAGGAGAAGTCGATTTATGGCTACCAATCTTGATCCTCTCTGATCTGAGACTGCAAATGCCTTAACAGACCAGGTGATTGGGAGCAACAGCCGCAGAAGGCCATTGCTTTCACATCCTGCATGTGAGCTCCCAAAGGCACCTGGTGGGCCACTGCGAGGAGCAGAGAGCTGGACTAGATGGACTCTGGTCGGATCCAGCTGGCTTGTTCTTATGTTCTTAACTAATAGAAACATTGCAACAATAAAACAATACCATAGTCCTACCTAATATACTATAGATTCATCAGCACAATCATGGGCCTACATATGTAAACTTCAGCAAGAAGAAATTTAATCAGCCATAACACATGTCTCTCTGTGTGTGTTTGTGTGCGAGTGTGTGTCTGCTCTTCTAAATAAGAGTGAAGTAAAATGACAAGACACAAGAACTTGAGAAATATTTTCAAAATCTCTTTTTTTTCAGAGTGTAACCAACAGTAAAATTAAACTCTACAAAAGAAAAAGTACAAACCATTCTTTATCAGAATATAATTTTTTAAAAAAAGAGGAAATGTGTATATGGCTTTGTTTTAAGGGTGACCACACCAGACTCCACTTTCAGCATTGGCATTCTTGGGCACCAATCAAAATATGGTTCAGGCCCAAGTAATCCATGGAAACATCATCCAATGATCCACCCGCTGGTCTGCTGATGGACGACGCCTGGTCCTTTCTAATCTGGAGGAACCGGGTTTGATTCCCAGCTCTGCCACCTGAGCTGTGGAGGCTTATCTGGGGAATTCAGATTAGCCTGTGCACTCCCGCACACGCCAGCTCTCTCAGCCCCACCCACCTCACAGAGTGTTTGTTGTGAGGGGGGAAGGGCAAGGAGATTGTAAGCCCCTTTGAGTCTCCTGCAGGAGAGAAAGGGGGGATATAAATCCAAAAAAATAAGAAGAAACTAAAATGCTCCAGTTCCCTTCATTGGGGACAACCGATATCTTTTAGTGCAAAGTTGCTAGCGGGCTTATATTAATTTTAATTTTAGCCAACAACACACATTTCTTCTTCTTCTTCTTCTTCTTCTTCTTCTTCTTCTTCTTCTTCTTCTTCTTCTTCTTCTTCTTCTTCTTCTTCTTCTTCTTCTTCTTCTTCTTCTTCTTCTTCTTCTTCTTCTTCTTCTTCTTCTTCTTCTTCTTCTTCTTCTTCTTCTTCTTCTTCTTCTTCCTCTTCCTCTTCCTCTTCCTCTTCCTCTTCCTCTTCCTCTTCCTCTTCCTCTTCCTCTTCTTCTTCTTCTTCTTCTTCCTCCTCCTCCTCCTCCTCCTCCTCTTCTTCTTCTTCTTCTTCTTCTTCTTCTTCTTCTTCTTCTTCTTCTTCTTCTTCTTCTTCTTCTTCTTCTTCTTCTTTTCACTGTCTGAGGCCATTGTTAAAGCAATGCTCTTGTGGGGCTACTCAAAAATGGGATGCTGCTGAGTGCAGTAGGCCCTTTCAATAGCAGGAGAATGGTGGCCAAGAAGGACATAAAAGGCCCTGTTGGAAAAGACCTAAAAATAACAGGAAGGATAAAGTGGACATAAACCCCAACCATTTCAATTTGAGTGCAAGAGACAGTGCTTTAACCACGGTGGACCCTTGTGCATCAAAGATGTGTTCATAGAGAAATTTCCATGCTTTCCAAAACAAAAGAAAACAGAATAGTTACACACACTCTGTTAAAGGTTACCATTTGCATGACCTCCCAAAAAGAGATGACTTGCTTTCTCTTCCATCGGTAAAGAAAGATGTGGACAAGGATGGGTCAGTACAAACCTAGGAATTAGTTTTTGGAACTGAAGGGTCAACAGGAACTGAATTCCTTCTGACTGTTGATTCTCAAGAAAAAAATGGTGGGTATATTTTTTGCCTCATGCTCTGCAGCAATGAAAGTGTTACATCTTCAGTATTAAGGAAGTGTTAAGAATGCAGCAATGGAAAGTGTGAAAATTGTGTTGACTCCTCAGCCAAGCTGCCATTTGAGGGGCAGTTTCTGGTTAGTTACAAAGTGGAATTCATTTTTTTTCCTTTTTACTGAGGTGGTTGATCTTGACAATTAGAATTCAACTTAATGAATATTGGCTAGGAAATTACTAAGACTAGCAATAATAGTGGGAGTGAATAAACTGCAGGTTTAGTGATCACACTGGAACATCTAAAATGAAGGACCATTCTCAAGTGTCCCATCATTAACCAGAACAGGTGATTTGGGTTGAGGACCTACCAGTGGTATCTGTGTGGGGGAAGAGAGTTTGGGGCTTAGAACCACTTGGCATGCCTATTACTTTAAGAGAACTTCCTACCGCAGAAGGCACAGACATATTCTTCATTTTCTTCTCTTTATGAGTTGTTCCTTCTTATTCAGATCAGGTCTCAGCACAATGATGTAGCATTTGGGGAAGAAGATACATCCCAATAAGCTGGCACTGGAAGTCAAGATGGAGAAGACTTCCACAGCCACCATATATTTCCCCTTGGTGCTCCAGTAGGTTGGGACAAAGGTCATCCACACACTACAGAAGACCAGCATGCTGAAGGTGATGGATTTGGTTTCATGGAAACTATCTGGTAACTTCCTGGCTAGGAAGGCCACAGTGAAGCTCACAGCTGCCAGCAACCCCATGAAGCCCAAGACACAGTAAAACATGGCCACTGACCCTTCATTACATTCCAGAATGATTTCTCTTGTTTCTGAGTGCAAATCAAAATGTGGGAATGGAGGAAAGTTTGCAAGCCACACAGAACAAAGAGTGGCTTGAAAAAGGGAGCAAGAAATTACTATTGAGCTGGCGAGTCTTCCCCCCACCCATTTCCTCATCCTGGACCCTGGCTTGGTAGCCACGAAGGCTAGAATCACAGTGATGGTTTTGGCCAACACGCAAGAAACAGCCATTGAGAAAATGCAGCCAAATGCAGCTTGACGGATGAGGCAGGTCCCTTTCTCAGGTCGTCCAATGAAGAGCAAAGCACAAAGGAAGCACAGGAAGAGAGAGACAAGGAGAATGTAGGAGAGGCTGCGGTTGTTGGCTTTCACAATAGGCGTATTTTGGTGCTTCACAAAAGTTCCCAAGACCCAAGCTGTGCTGAAAGAAAGGGAAAGTGCAAAAATAGCCAAACTAGTCCCTAAAGGTTCTTCATAAGACAGGTAGCTGACGTCTTTTGGAAGGCATGAATCTTGGTGTCTGTTAGGATAATGATCTTCGGGACACTGGAAACAGTCATCCATGTCTGAAAAATAAAAAGTTGGTTGCTGTACAGGGTAGACATATGCATAGGGCTTCTGTTGAAATGTCAAATCAAACCTTTTATTGGCATAATAAGCAATACAGGCTAGTTATAATCACAGAGAAAAACAATCATGGATGCAACTTAATGACAAAGCTTTCAGAAATAGTAGAAGAATCTTTTTTTCAAACATATTTTTATTGTATTTTGTAAATGACGTATAATTGTCGACATACAATGAAATTCTGAATCTTATTTCCTTGTAATTAATCATAACTCTAGAGGAGCAGGATTCATCATGTCTATTATAAACAGTGTAATTATAAACAATATAATTATAAATATAAAAAATTACATGAGTGGATAGTTTCTACATGTACTTTTCAGAGATAGCGGAAGAATCATTGTTTAAAAGAAATTTTGGTGCCGCTAGCTTTAAAAATGTGCCCCCTCCAGGCCAATATGCAAAAAAACACCCCCCCCAAAAAAAGACCAAAAAAAAAAAAGACCGAATACCTTGCATTCGGATTTGTTCATATTTAGGCAGGACATATTCGGCCGATTTTTGCTGAAATATGCCTGAATTCTCCCATTTGCTGCTAATCTGGTATTTCTTGCACCCGAATCTCCAAGCCTAATTGACTCAGATATTTGGTATCCCTAGCTATGTTAAAGGGAATTCCTAAAAAAGGTGAGAGCAGGACTTATTTGCTGCTCTGCTGAGATACTTGAATTCCTGATCAATTAATTTTTGCTTGAAGGAGCGAAAGATTTCATGGACTAACAGCATAGCTAGTGACTCTAGTACAAATCCCAATGTTAATATTTTTTGTTCTACTAAGGTCCACCAATCAGAGTTTTGAAGATCTACAAGAGACTGGTATGTTAGGCTTGAGTCATCAAAGTTAAAACAGAGATGTAGCCGGAACCTAGATGTCGCAAGCCAGGCTCTGGTCTCTAAAAGGTGTTGACCAGTTTCAAGACAAAGGATAGTGTAGGCTCCTGCTGTGCATCAGGCTAGCAGTGTGAGTTACCTCTCTTTCAAGGTTATGGCATCATTCCTGGCATTTAGTTCATTAAGGTCGATTCTGCACTTGTGTTATTGACCTAAGTTCGAGCTGTGTTTGACCTAAGTGCTCCGCACAACCACTGGGATCAACGTGGTTTTGTACCAGCTTCACCCCGTGTAACGGTCAAATTTCCAACTCCAGTTGGGAATGGCTACTTTTTCAGGGAACCACGCTCAAACTCAGCTTGATTCCAGTAAAGTGCAGAATCTCTGGTGCCAGGAGTCCCCCATTCAGCCAATCACAGCTGAGTGTTTCGGGCATGCGTACAGCTGGCCAATAAAAAAACGCCACCTTCGTCCCTCCATTCCTGTGGCAGTTTTTTAAAATAATGTGTGTGGGAATAGACGGAACATGGTCGTAGAACAGTAGCCAATCAGAATGGAGAGGCGAAGAGGCACAGGATGATTCCGCCCTCTGAGCTGGGATCAAGCTGGTTGCAGTGGGGAACAACAATGGCTTCGACCTAAGTTAGTACCTTCTCAGGGAACTGGGTCAAACCTATTTTACTCGTGTGCGGAATCACCCTAAGACTTTTTTTCTTATCTGAGGCTGATTCTGCATGGGCCAAAAACAGCGGTGTGAAAACGGTGTGAAAACAGTGTAAACCCCTTTACACCAATTCAAACCCTTTTACACCATTTTCACACCGTTTTCACACTGCTGTTTTGGGGCCATGCGGAATCAGCCCCACTGTTTTTAATTGTATAGCTATACAACTACATGTTATCTGCCCTATTTAACAAGCTGAGCTTTATTTTAAGTATCTGAAGAAGAAGAGTTGGATTTATATCCCCCCTTTCTCTCCTGTAAGGAGACTCAAAGGGGCTTATCAAAGAGAATCTAATGCTGCCAGCCTACCTCCTGAATACTTTACTCCTAGACAAAGAGGCTCAATGCCATCAATCTGCAATGGGACAAACTGATCCAGGCAACAATATCAAACAATGCTAAACACTTCTCTAATGTTTCAGTTTTATGATTGCATTGCCAGGTTGAGGTTTGTATTCATGATTTTGGTTTTTATAAGCTACTACAAGTCTTGCTTTCCAAAAGAAAAGTGCAGAAAACTATTCAAATAAATACATAAATAACCAAATGGAGCGCGAAGCAATCAGCTCCTCTTCAGTTTTAATGAGGACTGAGACTTGGGAAAGATGAGTTCACACTCTGCTCATCCAGTTATATTAGCAGCAAGTCAAACTCCGTTTGGGTACAGAATCTGCTGGAGTTCTAATTGTCAACTTGGCAAGGGAATCCCTACTAAATGAGGTAATACGTTCTTCTATCCCCGAATCCCTCTCCCATCACTACCTTTTTTGGGTATGTTGCACCTTGCTTCCTTGGCCCCTTCCGCACATGCAGAATAATGCATTTTCAAACCACTTTCACAACTGTTTGCAAGTGGATTTTGCTTTTCCGCAGAGCTTCAAAGAGCACTGAAAGCAGTTTGAAAGTGCATTATTCTGCATGTGCAGAATGAACCTTAGACTCCATGAAAGCAACTTCACAACAGTGCACAGACTTCAGGGGCTATGTTTAAATGCATCATCTTATGAGCCATCAATTTTGTCACAGAGAAGTGAATAATGTATCAATGTCATGGAAATGTGTGTCTACATGCTGTAATATTCATGATCCAGATTATCATGAAGTCTACAAAGTATGTAGAAAATCTCCTACCTGTTTGGTTTGAAATCTTCCCTTCCGGACATGGCGCACAATCATAGCAACAAAACGGTTTCTCTTCTTCCTTTTTCCTACTATTACCCAAAATGCACGGTTCATTACACATCGAATTGGGCAGCATCTGTTATAAGGAAAGAAAAGCATTGAAAAGATATTCCTTGGGATGAATACCTCAATATGCTAGTGTTCTGCTTCTTTCAAAACATAATAGTGCTATTTATATGGACCACTGTATTGATGGGAAATTCACAACTTTGACCATTCTTGGTGTCTGTTGCTTACACTACAGAACTCCAGAGCAATATATACATTTCCTAGGTTTCATTTTTGGCCTTTGGCTTTTGCAGATCTAAACCTATTTCTGTTATTTATGTGCAGCATATTGGAGAACAAAACATACTGCAAACTATGTACATTCCCTAGGAACAAATATCTAGGTATAAGGAAATATAGATTTTTTAGTTGTTGCGGTCATTTTACCCATAAAACATACATTCGGCAAAAAATCAGACTCCAGGCAGCAATTACAAACAGGTCCATAGATTGAAGGAACAAAAGGGATAAGCTTACATAGACTTAGGAGCAAATTATTACAACAGGGAAACAGCTGCTTGAGATCTCTGGTTTTTAATTCTGAAAACCACTGCCAGAAATTTTGCAACCTCTAATGTGATCCTAAATTTTTTGTCTTCTAACAAAAATATGTTTGCGGGATTGTTCTATACTGCCTTTAAATTTCGACAATAGAGGAAAATTTTTGCTGATGCTCATGATGATAAAACTTGCAAAAAAGAATACGTGGCAAGGTTTTAATATCCCAGAAGTTACAAGGGCATAGTCTGAGAAGATATGGATCATCTGTGAACCTATTGTGAAGGTTTTCAGATGGAACTCCGTTTAGCCTTGTCATTGTGAACAGCCATCGAAAGTGAAACATTAGCATAACAGAATGGGACCACATAGTTTATGTGAAAACAGGTTGGGGAACAAACAGTATGGGCATGGGACCAGAGATCACCTATAGCAATGTGCTAGAGATTTAAGTAGGATGTTGTATTCCAGAAGAGCTAAAAAGGAGGGAGAAAGACCTATTGAGGCAGCTTTTCTTGCTGCCAGTTTCATCCAGTTCCTGTAATAATCACTTTGTGCTAAAGTAGGTTAATAAACCTTCGCCCTGAGAAATGATCTTTATTTTGAGCCCAAGGCTTAATTCTATGGACCATGCTCTGTAAGTCAAAAGACACTCAGCCATTTCTAATTGGAGAATTGCATTCAAAACACAGTTGAGTACCTTGAAGATCACTCTTATAAATCTAGTTTAAAGTCTATCCAACCCCTAAGAAACTCCACCAATCCATGCTGCTACAGAATATAACATTTGCATCTCCACCTTTGCATTAAATATTTTTATAGCTGGAGGAGTATAATGTCTCCTCCCGGTGTGGTAAAAGCATAGGATGGAGAGTAGACCAGTGTTTGGTTTCTTCAGGGCTAATTGTCTGTGGTTAGTCCAGGAGCCATAATGATAAGAATTTAACCCAAGTATTAAGGAGTGGCCATCAATAGGCCATCTGTGTTGTAATTTATTTTTTTTAGACTTTAGACTTCAAATAATTTATCCATAAATCAGTTTGATTGCAACAGTCAAGGAATTCCCTCAGTAAATACAGCAGCCCTAATCTGGTGCAGGAAAATATGACTGTCATCTGCATATAGTAGAGTTGGAATCTACCTATTGCTTACCTATCCCTAGAATCTATCTATCCCTCCTTCCCTTTTTATCATCTGTGGAATCTACCTATTGGAGAATCTACCTATTTTATCATCTGCGGAATCTGCGGAATCTACCTTGCTATAGTAGAGTTGGAATCTACCTATTAGAACATAAGAACAAGCCAGCTGGATCAGACCAGAGTCCATCTAGTCCAGCTCTCTGCTACTCACAGTGGCCCACCAGGTGCCTTTGGGATCTCACATGCAGGATGTGAAAGTAATGGACTTCTGCGGCTGTTGCTCCTGAGCACCTATCCCTAGAATCTACCTATCCATCCTTCCCTTTTTATCATCTGCAGCCTTTTACATCTTGGGCCTTTCCACCCCCTCTTCAGAGGGACCTTTAGATTGCTGGACGCGATGTTTTGTGCGCTGTTTTAAATGGTTTTAATGTGAGATTTAGAGCCCTAATTTTATTATATTGTATGTATTTATTGAATGTGCTCTTCTTGTTATTTTAGATTATATTAGTTGTTGTACACCGCCCAGAGCCCTCCGGGGGTGGGCAGTATAAAAGTCGAATGAATGAATAGATAGATAGATAGATAGATAGATAGATAGATAGAGAGAGAGAGAGAGAGAGAGAGAGAGAGAGAGAGAGAGAGAGAGATCATCATTATCATCTGGAAGGGTTGATTCAAGATCATTGATAAATAAGAAGAAAAAAGTTGGGGTGAAGGCACAACCTTGTCTGACTCCCTTTGACACAGATATTTCTTTAATAAGTTGTCCTTGGCGGGGCACATTTTACTTACAGCTGATTTGGGGCATGTAAAGCTCTCATAAGGAATAGAAGCTCAGGACCTTTTATTGCTCAGGACCACTTTTAGCTTTTTGTACAATTTGGACCTAGGGATTGAATCAAATGTGACCTTTAAATTGATAAAAGCAGCAAACAATTTGCCCTGCATTGACCTTGAGTATTTCTCTACTAAATGGGTGAGAATTAGGCAGTGATCTAAGGTGGAATTTATTCCCCTTAAAGCAGCCTGAGCATTGGAAATAACATGAGTCTAATGAATCTCATCGAGATGAAAGGATAATTTATTTGTAAGATAGCAAGCATAGAGTTTTCCCAAAATGGGCATCAGGCAGACCATTGGACCTTTCTTGTAAATAGGGACTACTACTGCTTTTTTGCAGCCTGTCACTTTTTCCACTGTAAAAAGAGCAGCAATTAAAGGGGCCCACCAGTGCTAATGGGTCTTAAATAGTTAAGCTGGAATATAATTAGCACCTGAACTCATGATTCAATGTGAAGTTCTATTTTATAATTTTAACTGTATTATATACAGTTTTGTTTCATATGCCAATAAAGGCTTACTGAACTGATAATTAGCACCTGGAGCCTTACCATTTTTCAGTTGGTCAATTAGCTTGGCCATTTCCTCTGTCATAATAGGGTTCCACTGAGGAGCTATAGAAAGTGCATCCAAGATTTGGGAAATATAAATGTGTAAACATGAAGACTCATTTGCTTGTCTCAAACCAAGGCAAGTGAAACCAAAAGAACATAAGAACATAAGAACATAAGAACAAGCCAGCTGGATCAGACCAGAGTCCATCTAGTCCAGCTCTCTGCTACTCGCAGTGGCCCACCAGGTGCCTTTGGGAGCTCACGTGCAGGATGTGAACGCAATGGCCTTCTGCGGCTGTTGCTCCCGATCACCTGGTCTGCTAAGGCATTTGCAATCTCAGATCAAAGAGGATCAAGATTGGTAGCCATAAATCGACTTCTCCTCCATAAATCTGTCCAAGCCCCTTTTAAAGCTATCCAGGTTAGTGGCCATCACCACCTCCTGTGGCAGCATATTCCAAACACCAATCACACGTTGCGTGAAGAAGTGTTTCCTTTTATTAGTCCTAATTCTTCTTTTCTTGTAAAAACAGTAGGGAGGACAGCTCTCCAAACTAAGCAGAGTGTTGCCACTCGAACATGTGGCAATGGGAATCATTGATCGAACCTCATTATGTCAGAATTAGGTTCACAAGACTGCACAGTGAGGCAGAAAAATTCCAGCCCATGTCTGTAGGCTACCAGTTCTGTTCTTTAATCCAGAAGGAGCAAAAATGTCAAATGCAAAGCAACATGGTATTTTTTTCATTTCTGGTTAAGTCCACAATACTCTAGTAATTCTCCTAATTTGTTTTGGTTTTAGAATAGCAGTTTGGAAATTCCTAGAGTGCCATATGTAGCTCTCCCCCATCCACCATTTGTTTCTACCACAGGAGGGAAAAGTCAGGCTAGCAACCCTGGCTGGAAGAAAGCTACTTTTAAAATATAAATATAGACCATGAAATGTGATTGGACCTTACCTGGTTGAACCTGCTGGGCCATATGATGGCCTCTTCATCGATAGTGAGCACTTTGTGTGAGGGAGCTCCAGGGTCTATCTTCCCAACTTTGACTCTGAGGAAGGACTGGTTTGGGAATGTGACCCAATTGATAATATCAAATCCAGCTATTAACTCTCCATTGTGGTTGAAGGCAACCTTCTCCCCAGCGCTGTTGTTGAACGAGACTCCTCTCAGAAAGAGGTGGAGCTAAGCAAGGAGGAGGAAAGCAAGCATTAGGCTTTAGCAAAGGGTGGGCCTACACAACAAGAGAAACAAAAGCTGAGTCGAGAAAAGTAGTTTCAGTTAGGCCTGGAATGAATTAGCATGAAAACCAAAGGGGAAGGAGATAAGTAACACACTGCTTGTTTATAAATACCAGATGGCTGGTATGTAGCAGATAATTAGAATCCCTTGGCACAATTAGGGATGTACACAAACAACTTTATGGTATTTTTCAGATTCAGGTTTAACAGACCCAACATTTTTTGGAAAATCCACCCCCCCCCCCCAGCAAATCCCCATATCAATAAGGGGGCGGTTATGCGCAATGAGTTTCCCGTGACTTCAAAGAGAATTGGCCCGAGAGTCTTTGTTTCAGGGCATGTTCAGAATTGCTACCCACAGGCCTGTTTGCAGCAGAGCAGGCATTATCCATCAGCTGGCTTTTTCCTTGCAGCAGAACGGGCAATGTCCTGCGGGCTATCTATTGGCCATGCCTGCTTAATGTAACCTTTTATTTTTATCTTTAATCTTATCAATAGATTTGCTATATCAATGTATCAATCTATTGATAGATCAATATATTGAATAAAAAAAGGGGAATGATTAAAGAAAAGTCTTGAGTATGGCATCTGTACACTTTGCCCGAATACTGATTGTCTTTTATGGTGGGAAGTGAGGGGGGGAGTAATGGTGGCGTGCAAACTGCAAAACTGCAAAAGGACCATATGAACTGCTGTTTGCTAAGCCCCCCGGTTTCACAATCATACATCTCCCAATGTGCTGTAAACCCAAGCATCGATACTGACGGGGTTTTCCCAGTGTGGTCTGGAGTAACTGATTGCATTCCACTTTGTTGATTAAATGCAGAAGCAAATCAGGTGTTTGGACTATTAAAACTAGTCTTATCATTTTTTTTTTTACATTTTAAGTGTTAGTATCAATTTATAGATCTATTAATATGGTTATTTAATTTTTTAAAATATATAAAATCTAAAGATATGCAGGAGCAGGGATGCCACAGGCAAACAAAATGTTATGGCAGGACAAGGAGCGGGAATTTGTCAGCAACAGGAAGGAAGGTGAGGGGGAAGCATGCAAAGCAGCACAAAAGAGTGGAGGGAGTAAGACTAGGCAAGCTGACTGAGGGTGGAGGAAAGAGGTCCAGGGCAAAGCTGGGCCCGTTGGCAAATCTGTCCACTCTGGCAATGAAGCAAAATTAAAATGGTGCTATAAGTGGATTTGCTTGCTGCGGTGAGAGTGGAAAGTGAAAGGAGGACTATAGGACATACATCTGTACAAGAAATCTTGCCACAGTGAACATTCGCCTCCACCACATAGCAAACACCTTGTTCATAAGCAGCCTGCGTTTATTTCCCTGAGTTTGCCCCCCCCCCAAATATCTGTGTTTTTTTGGTCCATTATACTCAAAGGGGAAATTTTGTGGGGCTCTGAGGGGGCTTTTTAAAGGTAGCAGCACCAAACTTGCAGAATAGCTACTGACAGCTTTACTGACAACAGTAGTGTTTGGCAAAGAGTGGGCCATTTATTGGTTTTAAAAAAAGGTTCTCCTGTCCACCTCAGTTGTTCCCAGTGGAGGAAAACTGGGGCTGATAAAACTGGACTCCCTGACCCAAGCTTAATGAAACTTTGCAGGTCTTGTAAAGAGGGTCACCAGCAGCAAATTCAGTGACTCTACCTTAAAAAACAGCGCCCCCCCCCCCAAGCCCTGCAAATGTCACCATCAGTTTCCATAATGGAAAAGTTCTTTGTGTGATTCTTGGGTCTGGTTGAGGTTTATTTTGGTCTATGGAAATTTGCTTGTTGGATATTCTAAATTGGGTCACATTCTATTTTTGTATTGCAACACGCTGTTGCAGGGCATGTCCCATACGAATGCTTAAATTAAAATGCAACTTTATTCGTGCTGATTGATGTGCATCTAAAATAAAATCATTAGCAATAGCAAATTGTAGGCATTGTTCTCAATCAAACTACTCTCAGAAAGAATGTTCTGCATATCTGTTGAGCATCATTAGAAAGGATGGCGGATCTAGTACACAGTTATCATAACACCCATTTTGGAGAAGAGACAACTTACAAGTCAGCCTGCAGTGGGGGTGAACCTTTGGCACTCCAGATGTTATGGACTACAATTCCCATCAGCCCCTGCCAGCATGGCCAATTGGCTATGCTGGCAGGGGCTGATGGGAATTGTAGTCCCTAACATCTGGAGTGCCAAAGGTTCGCCACCACTGGCCTAGTGCATATTGATATACCTATGTATATAGCATTTACTGAAATGGCTATCACACTAAACCTCAAACTGACCTAGTAAAATAATAAGCCTTCTGTGACAGACATCTTTCCATAGGTCGCCCAGGACCCATGAAACACATCTGTACGTAATAATACATCTATTAATCACCCTAAGATTCCTCCGGAGGCGGTATATAAATTAAATTTCAAATCAAATTTTAAAAAATGTATGATGAAGTTTCTGGCACTGATCTGTTCAAGACACTACCTGCCAACACTTTTGATCCAGATGTTTCTGTCTGTCTTCATCCCCTGTTACTGAGTGCTTGAGTCTTTGTAAATGCATCGCATGTAAGGCATAGGCTACAGCATATACAGCATTATACACACTGTTGCTGTGGCCAGTCATGCTCATCTCAAAAATTGTCTTGGGAAGATTCTCCAATTTCTCCCTTCCAGTGCAAATTTGCTCTTCATTCACCTCCTCCATGGATTGGGTGAAAGAACAGGCAAATGCATTTTCCCAGAAGTCTTTTATGAAGCCATCTTCATTGTCCACTGTAGGGTTTCTCATCTGCACGAATTTCTGGAATCCGGCAAGTAGCGCCTTAGTTAAATTCGAGAGAGAGAATTGCCCCATGTGTATGAAGTGTATGCTCCATCCTCTTTGAAAGGCAAGTGAAGAGAACTCCATCTCAGCAGTCATAATCCAGACTTTTGTCTCCACAGGTTCATTGTCAAATGCTAAAACATTCAGCAACGTTCTCATAACTGCCATGGTTTGACTTTCACCACAAACAACGACTACATTGGCTGAGCTTCTCACGGCAACACTAAACAATTCCTTCCCTTCTGATATCATATCTTCAATCTCAGTGGAAAAAGTTATGGTGGGAAATGTTTCTATGAAATCAAAGCAGATGTTTCTCTTGGAAAACATGGGAAGCACATCGTGTACAAAACTTTCCCCATTGTCATCATCCGTATAAATCACTCCGATCCATGTCCAACTGAAATGCAGCAGTAATTGGAGAATCCCCATATATTGATGGGCTGCATTTGGAAACATGTGATGAAAGGAAAGGAGTCGGCCTTGGTCATTCTTAACTAAAGTAGAAGCGTACGTTATCTGAGAAAAGGAGATGCAAAGAACCATTACAAATATAAAAGGTAACATATGATAGCGGGTTCCCAACTGGAACATGTGAATCCCAATTCTGTGTTGGATGCAGACAGCTTTCCCCCCTCTCTGTTGCCTAGTTGGCCTCTGTACAGCAATACCCCTCCTTTTCAGTGAGTTTAGGTCAGTGCCGAACATCTAATACCCAGAAGAGTCTTTCATGGGAGGCCAGGGGGACTTTTCCTTCCTTTCTCAGCAGCAGAATACCAGATAAATAACCTAACTTAGGCGGTTTCTGCATGGGCTGAAAGCAACAGCTTCAGCTCGGTAAAACACCGTTTTGGCAGGGACCCTTCGCACAGGCGCCGCTGCAAAATAGATGCAGCAGCACTCTGTGCCCGGGCCAAAAGCAGTGGTATTCAAACTCTCGCCTGGGGAAGCGAAGTTTTTCCTGCAAACGCCGGGCTTCCCATCTGCTGCCATGAGAAATAGCAGCGGGTGCGAAGTCGGTGTTTTTTCCTCCTTCGGCTCTTAAACGTTTCAGTTATTTTCAGTTATAGCGTCACGCTTATCGTTGTTCTGAGGGAGGGGAAAGGGACATGCCCCTTCGGGTCTCTGGTGGCTGGCTTCAGCCATTGCTCTGGGCCATGGGGCGTGTCCCCTCCTCCTCAGAGCCGCACGACATAGATGCCCACGCTGCCAGCAGAAGGTAACGAGATGCTTGGGGCCGGGAGGGCGAATCATCTGCATTAACTGTCGCGGAGCTTGCTCCCGGCAGAAGTCTCTCCTTTGGCTGTCAAAGGAACCGCCTTAGATTTCTATTTGTGGTTTCACTGTGCATTTATGAAGAATTGATGTCCTTCTTCATTTTCTCACATTCTTCATCATGAATGATAGCCTAACACAATGAAATGAGATAAGATAAAAATTCATTCACCCAGAGGTGATGCTGAAGCCAAACAGGGATCAGGCAAGGACTCAGGACTAAAAACAGTGCCGACAGCTAATTGAGTCAGTTCAGATAGCAGAGGAGTCTTTAAGCAGCAAAGAATTCAAAGGGACAGCTAAAAAGCTAAAAAAAATTGGCACTTTAGCTCAGCTTATCATGTTAAAAACAGAATTAAAAACTTCAACGAAAGGAAGATAAAAGTATACCAATCTGCTGGACAAGGCATTCAGCCGTATTGTTGATACCCTCCGCCATCTTGTTTAAATTCTGGATCACCTGCAGCACCACTTACAAATATGTTCTTTAAATTAAGGTGGCTGAGAAAATAGAGACACGTTTGTATCAGTTCAGTAGCAGAGCATCTGCTTTGCATGCACAAAGTCCCATTCTCTGGTCCAGCCCCCAGACATCTCCCTTCGAATAAACTGGTGATGCATGGTGAGAGCCCAACAATCTGCTACCAGTCAAAGTAGACAATAGTGACCAAAGGTCTGACTTGGTACACGGCAGCTTTGGGGTATTTTGCTGCATTATATCAAATAAAGTTGCATTCCCTTTCTAAGACCCACCAAGAACTATTTTGTTCCATAATCATAAACGATCTCAGAGGAAGTTTTTCCTAGGTCAAGAGTTGACTCTCAAGTAGAACATACTTCTATTTCTGTTGTACTTGTTACTTAAAGGTCAACTCTTGTCCTAGGGAAAGACTACCTGTGAAGTTCTTTCTACCTGGAAATCTACCTGGAAGTTTTTCCTAGAGTTGACTCTCAAGTAGAACATACTTCTATTTCTGTTCTACTTGCTACTTAAAGGTCAACTCTTGTCCTAGGTAAAAAACTACCTGTGAAGTTCTTTCTACCTGGAAATCTAAAGGTACATGAATTAGCAGCCCATGACTGAAGTACACTCATTACCTGTGGAATCTTGTAGGTGCTCAGAATGGTTGCCATGTGGTTACAAAAGGGAGCACTTGGTCCCGCGATGGCAGCTACCGGATTGCTGAGGGAGCTGCACCTGTAGTTGGGGATGAATCTGCCCAGTGCGGAGAGGAGTTCCATGGGAGGCCTGATAGGTCCTGGGCTTTGCACCTCGAAATAGCGTTAAGCAGAGGCTGAAGCCAAGCGTGATGTTGGGTAGCAGTCGGGGGTTTTCATTGATCTCCTGAATGGCAAATACCAAAGCCAGGATGTGCTGATAATTCTGAGTCAGGACCCTGCTGTCACAGAATATATTGTCAAGTTGACACTGTATCAATTTGGCTGGCTACATGTCTAATGAACGTGTGACTGCTAGTCATTTTGTGCTAAAAATTAATGTTTTTCCCAGTGTGGGAAACTGGGGAATGTTGTCAACAAATGTCTCGAAAATTTCAAAACCTCAAAAACCAGCCCTTTCCCAGTTGCCAGTTTCGATTTCGAATACCTTTAATAGCATATAAAGAGTTGAACATTAGCATTGCAAGATAATAACAGCCTTTACAACTTCTGACGAGTTAAAATAACACCATTTAAAAATTTAGCCCCCGCTTCCAACAGCTCGTAGTTGTGGCTGTTTAAAAGATATATAACCTTCTGTTTATCTGTAATGCCTTCACTTCCATGCAGGAAGGGGATTATGTGCTTCTTCCTACCTATCTCATAAAAAGGACAATCCAACAGCATATGAGATACTGTTTCCACAGAACCCATGCCACACGGGCATTTCCTTTCTTTATGTGGAATTCCAAGGTGGCATCCAAGGCTAAAGGAGGAAGGCAGGGCATTACACCTAGCTAAGGTGATTGCTCTACGCCACCGGGCCTCAACCAGGAGATAAAGGTATCGGGCTACAAATTAATCTATCCACAGGTATTCCCAGAGAGATCGGGGAATTAGGTTTTTATTAGCTTCCTCTAGCATCTGTTGAAACTCTCTATCAAAAAGTCTCTTCTTGATAGCCCCACAGACCTCCTGCTTTGTTAACATTAGCAGGTCCTCCAAGGAAATGCCCAACTCATTAAGTTTGGCTTCGGTTTTAACCCACCACTGAGTTGTGTGGAGGATGGAGCGTCCCTGGGATTAGCTGCCAGTTGTTAATCAAATTCAAGCATACATGTTTTGTTTGTTTGTTTGGTTTGATATTGTTCCATGGATTTGCAATCTCTCTTGTGCATATCAGCTGTAGAAATGCACTGAATAAATGTTGGGTTTTATTCTGCCACCCAACACAGCAAAGTACTTATTTGATTAATTCAATGACGGTCAACTTTCACTGGGAGAAAATGGCATGTTTATCATTGGCCGTATCTGCACGGTATTGCCTTTCACCTATCGGCCCAGCCAAAAAGGCCTCCCCAGGCCGTTGTTAGGCTGGCTAAGGTTGCAGCAGTGGCTACCTGAGGTTCCTTCCTCTGTGGCATGCTGCCAATGCCATTCTAAACAACAACCTTTAGCAATGGTTGTTGAGGATCGTTCTCTCCTGCGGCGCTGGTGCTTAACCAAGTCACAGGGAAGATCGCTTCGCTCATTAGCCGTAGCTCTTCGAGCCGCCAGGAGTCAGAGTTCGGGCCACACTGTCCTCCACCTCCAGGGGTCGGAGGCAGCGTATGGCTGCAATGCCTGCAGGCTACTTCTAGGGAGGACACGGTAAGTGGGGCATGGGAGGGAGTAGAGGCTGCTCCATGCGGAGCCGCCTGCCTTCTGCTGGCCTCCTCTAGTTGCCTGGCTCGCGACGCTTCCGTGCGAGCAGGCTCCCTTCATCGCCGCTTAAACTCTCGGCGGCATGAAGGCGCGTAGGTACGTGCAGAAACGGCCATTCATTGTGTCTAATTCATTTTGTTTGATCTGGACATTTTTTTATTATATATTTTGCTATTGTATATTTAATTCAAGAAGGATATTCAAGAAAGATATTGACAAGATAGAACAGGTCCAGAAGAGGGCAACCAAAATGGTAAAAGGCCTGGAATCCATGCCCTATGAGAAGAGACTTAGGGAGCTGGGTGTATGTAGTTTGGTGAAGAGAAGGTTAAGGGGTGACATGATAGCCATGTTTAAATATTTGAAGGGATGTTATGTTGAAGAGGGAGCAAGCTTGTTTTCTGCTGCTCCAGAGACTAGGACAAGGAGTAATGGATTTAGGGTGCAAGAAAAGAAATTCCACCTAAATGTTAGGAAGAACTTCTTGACATCAAAGGCTGTTCAACAGTGGAATACACTTCCTCAGAGTGTGGTGGAGTCTTCTTTTTGGAGGTTTTCAAATAGAGTCTGGATGGCTTTGATTGTGTATTCCAGCATGGCAGGAGGTTAGACATGGTGGCCCTTGTGGTCACTTTCAACTCTATGGCCCCTTCCGCACACGCAAAATAATGCATTTTCAAACCACTTTCACAACTGTTTGCAAGTGGATTTTGCCATTCCGCACAGCTTCAAAGAGCACTGAAAGCAGTTTGAAAGTGCATTATTCTGCATGTGCGGAATGTGCCTATGATTCTTTGATTGTAATTTAAACTTTTCTATTTACTTCTAATGGATGTCTGTTATTCTTGGAATAGATTCAGTTGTTGTAAAAATATAACAATGTATCAAACATAAGTAACCTTAAGAAGAGTTTGAAAGCCTACTTTCCACCAACCAAGAAAACTGCTCACCATATTTCAAAGGGCATGTTTGAGCTACCTTTTCTCAGCACATCTGAGTTCCCTTTAAAAGTAGATCCCTCCATTCTTAGTGAAGGTGTCCAGGATGGGAGGGAGCTCTTTCACTGACCCCTTTCAAACCACCCCAGATCAACTCTGTAATTTTTAAAAATTGGCTATAGGATACGAATGGCTTCTTCTCCCCACCTGAAATTCAGAGGGGGAGACCCTTTGCATGACTGCATTGCAACAGCAAATAAGAAAAAAGAAATACTACATCTAGAAACACTGAAATCCGTAATAGGAATGCAAACAGACTTCACTTCAATACTTAAAAAGAAGAAGAGGAAGAAGAGTTTGGATTTATATCCCCCCTTTCTCTCCTGCAGGAGACTCAAAGGGGCTGACAATCTCCTTGCCCTTCCCCCCTCACAACAAACACCCTGTGAGGTGGGTGGGGCTGAGAGAGCTCCGAGAAGCTGTGACTAGCCCAAGGTCACCCAGCTGGCGTGTGTGGGAGTGCACAGGCTAATCTGAATTCCCCAGATAAGCCTCCACAGCTCAGGTGGCAGAGCTGGGAATCAAACCCGGTTCCTCCAGATTAGATAGTCATTCCTTTAACTGCTGAAAGTCATTCCTTTAACAGCTGAAAGAATTGGAACTTAGTACAACTTTTTCCTTGGCCTAAGAACTCGTACTCTGGTCCCCAATATTTTGAAGATACGAACAAATTTCATGGATCCTTCCATCTCACATTATATTAATGACACTATTAGTATCTCTTGAAGAAGAAATGCATGAAGATCAAATCAAAATACCAATGCTGAGAGCCCAAGTGGATTCCCAGGTCCCTTGCAATAACTCCACCTTCTCCCTGAGAATCCCAGGCCCCCAGTCTGAAAACCGTGGTACCAAGATAGATTAAACATCACTAAAGTGCAAAAAAATCTGCACACTGACACAAAGGTGGTTGTCAATCACAAGAGGGGTGAAGAGCAGCCCTTTAGAAGAAAGATATAGCTCCAGGAGTGGCATTCATTTAAAACTGAAATCTGACTACTTACACATGTTCACCAACTGTAGCCTGGAAGGGATGATGCTTGAACGTTAACTGATCAGAAGAGATGTAGATCTGAGAAATAATGGCACCTATGATAAAAGCCCCAGACTGGTGATATTTGTGCAATATTGGAAGAGGATCATGGAAAGTGCATTGAACAAAAGGAGTATCGCACACTGCCCAGGGCAGAAGCACTAACACAAAATACAAGATTACCACTATCTGGCTTGATAGCCTTCCTCGTGGACAGCAGTTCACTTGCCCCCACATTATGATGGAAGTGTCTCTTAGCATCAAACGGCTGCTTAAATGGCCCCTGACTTTGCCGCTGCAATAACAGGGCCCACCCAGTGAAAAGTGCCAATGGTCAACTGCCTCCAGCTGCAAGAGATATTCGTAGCACCTTGAATGTTGCTTTTGAGCTTTTTGATCTCCCCAGAGAACTGCAGAAAACACAGGTGCGGCATAATTGCAGAGACCGTGGTCAGCAGCCCAGAATTATGTATTTGCTGTGACATTTCAGAAGAGAACATGTTTACCTCAACTCAGAAGAGGTCTTTTGCTGGGATAGTAAATTATCAAGAGACACAAAGTTCATTGGCTTGGGGAAGGGGACGAATACAGAAGAAAAATGACTGTGCCGAAACTATGGTACAGCATAAGATTCTTCATATATCCCAAAGTGGGCCAGTTTTTCAAAATCTGACTAGGTAAAAGGTTTAATGGTCTATGGCCCCTTCTGCACACGCAGAATAATGCATTTTCAAACCACTTTCACAACTGTTTGCAAGTGGATTTTGCCATTCCGCACAGCTTCAAAGAGCACTGAAAGCAGTTTGAAAGTGCATTATTCTGCATGTGCGGAATGAGCCTATGAGATACTGAAATGTTTAACTATTTGCCACACTTATATAACTCCCTTTTATTATGAATTCCTCACAGTGGTCAACTAATAGGTTC